>NC_050443.1:79309397-79579397 GCF_903995425.1 Onychomys torridus
GTGTGTGCGTGTGTGTGTGTTTGTGTGTGTGTGTGTGTGTTGTTGTTGTTGTTGTTTGTTTGTTTGTTTGTTTGTTTGAGACAGGGTCTCTATATATAGCCCTGGCTGTCCTGGAACTCGCTCTGTAGACCAGGCTGGTCTCAAACTCATACCTGTCTTTGCCTCCCAAGTGCTGGGATTGAAGAAGTTGCACCACTATGTCTGGTCCATTAGATTTTCCTTCTTAAAAGAAAATGTTAAAAGCCAGGCATATGCTTTTAATCCCAGCACTTGGGAGGCAGAGCCAGGCAGATCTCTGTGAGTTCGAGGCCACCCTGGACTACAGAGGGAGATCCAGGAAAGGCGCAAAGCTACACAGAGAAACCCTGTCTCGAAAAACAAAGAAAGAAAGAAAGAAAGAAAGAAAGAAAGAAAGAAAGAAAAGGCGTTAGACAAAATACAAACTCTACTCAATCCCAGAGGCAAGAAGATGTTGTTATACTCAATCCCAGAGGCAAGAAGATGTTGTTATGTTAAAACCATGCACAAACTAAGGGTTTACATTGACACATGACAATTTTGAAACTCTGTTGGAATATTCCTGGCAAATCACACATAAGAATCGAAGGAATTAGGTTGGGTGCATTGGGACACATGCCTCCAGAGGCAGGAGAATTGCCACAAGCTTAGGAACCATGTGCTGAGTTCCAGGCCAGGCAGGGAGATTTTGACTCAAAAAGAGGAAAACAAAGCCAGATGGAACCCCAGCACTTGGGGGATAGAAGAAGAACACCAGGAGTTCAAGGCCAACCTCAGCTACAGAGGGAGTGAGTTTGAGGCCAGCCTGGAATACATAAAACCCTATCTCAAAAAATAAACAAACAAAAAATTCAAGCAATTATTTAGTATCAGGGGCCAAGTTCCAAAAAGTAAAGGTCGTGTGTCCTTATATTCTAGCTAACAGTTAGGTTAGATAAGGAGGGTGCCGACAGTTAAGGTACTTCCTGAATGCCAGGCCAGTTGACAGGCAGGGTTTTTAAAAGGCTCACTAAAGAAAAAGCTTCATTTCAGTTTAGTCTTTGTAACTGTAACAGGTCCAAGAAGGACAATTTGGGGAGACTTTTTTTGAATTTTGGTTTTTATTGAGACAGGTGCTTTCATATTCCCATGCTGGCCTGGAACTCCCGGTATATCTGAGGATGACCTTGAATTTAAGATCCTCGGGCCTTGACTTCTGGAGTGCTGGAATTACTGAACTTCATCACCAGACCTGGCTTTTCTTTTGCTTTTATGTGGCTCATGTTTCTTAAATTTCTGGGAAAATGTATTTGTTTGATTACGCCTGGATCATATGTCAAGACGTATGCTCATATGTATATGCATAATAATAGCTGTGAGGGGTTTGGGGAAACCAAATAGCTGTCTTTTTTCACTTCTACTAAGACAGACAAGATCTGGCACCTTCCAATCATCATATGGCAGAGAATTCTTCATGTAAGAAAGGGATTTAGAATAACAACCACAACTGACTGTTAAACCCTGCAGTCTACATCCATAAAACTCCAGTTCAAATGCAAATATTTAACTTGTCATTTAGACGCTCACCCAGCCGTGTTTGCCTACAGACACTGTGAGAATTTATTAAGCACCTACAAACTCCAGGCCCACCGCAAAGCCCCATAGAATCAGAAACAAAAGCCACTCTGTGAAGCCTTCTCTCCAGATACTCCCTCACTTACAGAGAGGCAGCTGAGGATTCAAAGCCGCACTTCGGGCCCAGGACAAAGTATGAAGAGCACAGAGGGGCAGCCTGTCAGCTTTGCTTAGGGGGTGGGGTTAGAAAGTTTTTTACAGAGATGATATTGAAGAGAGTCTTAAAAAACAGTACTGGTATTTTGCTAGGCATGAAAGAGTCAAGTGTGTTGGGGAGAACTATGTGGGCAGAGTGGGAAGAAGTTCTTAGAAAGAAGTCACACCTTATGCCAGAGGATTAATGACTGTGGGGAGGTAGGAATGTTGCCAGTCCAGAGCTTTAATTAATGTATCCTGGGCTGTCTTCAGGCCCCTTAATAGCCATTTCTTGCTCCACCTCTATGCGTGACCTAACTAACACCCTTGTGACTGACATATGAAACCTTTTGGAAGGTATCAACTTAGCAGACCACGGGCTTCCACCCAAAGCTTAAGAATGTCATCAGGTTTGGAGATTTAGCTCAGTGGTAGAGCGCTTGCCTAGCAAGCGCAAGGCCCTGGGTTCGATCCTCAGCTCCCAAAAAGAAGATAGTGTCTGAGACCTATAGCAGTGGTTTCTCACTCTGCGGTAACCTGCCCTCCTGATATTTCTACTGATGTGTTCAAAATGTCTGGATTGAAAACTTTCTTTGGTCCATTACCACAAAAGTTTCCTAAACTGTTACTATTTTGAAACTTGGTATTTGGGGCAACTTACATCCATCTTCCTGGGCCATGGTCACTCATATTTGGCTCTAAAATAATCACTTATCCCCTTTGAGGATAAGTGTTGACGTCATCCCCCATGCAGCTAAGGCGTGACATGTGCCAGGCTACAGTACTGAGAGCCACAAACCAGACACAGCTGTGCTAAGTGGATTCAGAACAGAAATAGAGGGGCAGGTCAGGTTGCAGAATTAATGTGGGGGTGGCTGGCAGTCGATTCTAGGGTCGCGTATCCCCACGCCGCAATCCATATGGTAATATATGCCAGAGCAGTGGCTGTCATGTGGGTGCTGGGCCAGTTCTAGATGGTAAATTCAGGAGCTGATTCCATGGTTCCAGGAGATGCTGAGCTGAGAAGGCTTTTCCTTCTCATCTTCAACTAGCCAGTTTCCGTTTCTGTTGCCTGCAGTAAAGAATGGAGCTTGATAGTGAAGTGATGTGAAGACGGACTAGAATGAAGAGAAGTTAAGATGGAGAATTTAGAACTGCAGAGATGCCTCAGTTAGTAACGTGCTTGCTAAGCAGGCATGTGGCCCAGTATCCGTGTAAAAGCCAAGTGGAGAACTCTGACCCTACAAATGTGCACCCACACTTGGACACACACATGCTCTTCCCACACAAACATGTTTACCACACACACAAATGAAGAAAACAGAAAAGTAAGAATGTGTTATGGCATGGCAGTCCTTCTTGAGCTCAGGAACCAAAGGACTTACATTTGTATCTTAGCCCCTTGCCTGTGACTTTACCAGCTTGAGCTGCTATAACAAAATACCACAGGCTGGGTAGCTTAAACGGCGAATATTTATTTCCCATAATTCTGGAGGATGAGTGGCCTAAGATCAGGATGCTGGTGGATTCGGTGTTTGCTGAGGGCTATCCTCCTAGCCTGGAGACAGTTGCTCTTTTAAAGTTTCCTCTCGTGGCAGAGACAGTGAACTCTGATCCTTCAGGCTCTGATTTCATCACGAGGGTGCCTCCCCCACCATGTCATCTAAACTGAATTCCCTCACAAAGTCTTCTCTTCCAAATGCCATCTTGTTGGGAGTTAAAGCAGTCTTCCATAGGCACTGGAGGATACAGTAGTGGACCCGGAGCAACACGTTAGCTGAGTGAGCACAAGTCTATCACTGCCAGGAGCCTCACCTATAAATTGTGGAGATCCAAATGGGGATTCCTCTGTCGGGCTGTTGTAAAGATTACATGAGATCATGGGCTTGAAAATACTTTGTACACTTGTGGTGGTTTGAATGAGACCCCCCGCCCCATATGTCTGCATGCTTGGTTCCCAGTTCGTGGACTGTCAGGAAGGAGGAGCAAGAGGTGTGGCCTTGCTGGAGTAGGTGTGTCACTGGGGATGGCTTTGATGTTTCAAAAGATCAGCACCACTGCCACTGCTCCTTCTCTGCCTTCCACTCGTGGATCAAGATTCTCTGCCCTCCGCATCCCCACCACACTCTCTCACCCCACCCCCACCCTCGTGAATCATGGTGTAAAGCTCTCAGCTACCTCTCCAGCACCTTCCTGATTGCCACCATGCTCCTAGCCGTGATGATCATGAACTAATCCTCTGAAACTGTAGGCAAGCTCCCAGTTAAATGTTTTCTTTGTGAGAGTTGCCTTGGTCACGATGTCTCCTCACAGCAGTCAAACAGTAAGCTCCATCTTAACAGTGCCCAACACCAACTATGGCAGACGGAACTGCTCCTTCAACACTGAGGCTAGAAGAAGAAAGAATAATCACTTTTGAAATAATGACTCTCTTCCAAGGACTGTGAGAATTGCTTTGTCAGCACGATCGTCCCAACAGCCTAAGGTGACAGCCATTGTCTGCCCCCTGCAAACCGCTGATAAGATGTGGTCCCCCAGGCAATTAGGAGGTGGTGGGACCTTTAAGAAGTCTTTGTTTAAGTGGTGGTTGGCGCATTAAGAGAGATCACACAGTTTCTGAGAGGTTAGATCAATTTCAAAAGGGTGAGTTGTTATGACCGTGAGTTTGGCTTCCGGCTCCTGGCTGCTCTCTCTTCTACTTGTGACTGTCTGTCTGTCCTTCCTGCTCTCCACCATGAGTCACAGCACAAGACCTTCATCAGAAGCAGAGCAGACAGCATTCAAATAACCTCTCTCCTTCATAAGTTACCCCGTCTTGGGTGTTTCATTAGGGCACTAGAAAACAGACTTACACCACCACCAGCGTTCCCAATTTGCCCCGCTCTATGAGCTGGTCCTGAGTCTCACACCTTGGCAGTCTCCTCAGATATGGGCAAAGGTCTGTGGTGCTTATCTCACAAAAGAAAAACAGGGCTGGGCAGTGGTGGCACACACCTTTGATCCCAGCACTCGGGAGGCAGAGGCAGGTGGAGCTTGGTGAGTTCGAGGCCAGCCTGGTCTACAAAGCAAGTTCCAGGAAAGGCGCAAAGCTACACAGAGAAACCCTGTCTCAAAAAACCATAAAAGAAAGAAAGAGAAAAACTGACACTTGGAGAGATCTTACAACATGCCACAAATAACATTTAGCAACAGAGTCCAAAATTAAACCTAAGTCCATCAAGATTAAACAACAAAACCCATAAGGGTGGAGAGTGAGAGACGCTGGCGTATGTGGAAACCCTGCTCTCTCAGCTTGGTCTGGGAAGCTCTTCTGGAAGACTGCCCAGAGGAAATCTCAGCACCCTAAGTCCCTCAAGGGCAAGTCCCTGGAAGGGCATGGTGCCTGCTTTTTGTGTTTATCCACAGAAACTGCCTTGTTTCTGTGGGGTGATTTAAGCCTCTCCTGCTTGATCCTGTTTATATTTTCCTTTGTGTTTTGTTTTCTTAAGCGTGGAGGAACAATTTAGCCTTTCTAGTTCCAACTGCCTGATCCCCAAAGCAGGTGGCTTTGAGTCTTGAACAATAGATTTCAATAACACCTTCGATGGAGATGTGTGAGGAAACTGCCCAGTCTGCATCAGAAACAAGTGCTTCTCAAATGCTAGTGTGTGAGTCCTGAGTAAAAGGACAATAGTTAGGAGAAAGAGAAAACCTGGCAGCTTCAGGATTGATCCACCTGATTCCTCAGTTCCCCCATCTAAACTGCCTCCCCCCTGCCCCCCCTCCAGTTTGCTCTCCTGCTATGTTGAGAAACTGGAGTCTGGAGGCTAGCCTGTGGTCCCCAACTCTGTTCCTCCCTCTCTGAGGTATAGTTTTCTCATCTGCCAAATGAAGGGGTCACGTGATTAGGTCACATGCTTCCCTAGCCGTCCTTGTGAGGGTGACACTCTAGGATTCTATAAAGGACGCCCATAACCCAGCTACTGCAGCAGGCCGGCCTGGGACTGGATGGCGTGTGTAAGTGGTTGTGAAGGTGAGAGAGTGTGAGCCAGGGTGTTCCATTGTGAATGTGGTGAGTGTGCCTATAGACCAAGGGTCTCTCTAGGCTCTCTTGAAATTCCTGCTGTGGCGCAGGCCCCCTCAGCCCCCACCCCTCCGACTCTCAACTGCCTTCCCACCTATGTTTCTCCTGGGTGGAAGAACAGACACTGACCGGAGAGGTGGTACTAAGTACAGGATTGGCAATAGCCCTGGAGTTGGGCTTTGGTTGGAATCCTGACTCAGTTCTGTACTCAGTACAGTGACCACAGCACATTATTTACATAACCCTAAATTTCCTCTGCGAGGTCAGGCTCCTAGCTCAGCACAGCTATGGGCTCAGCATGAGAAGAGAGTGTCCAACCAGCGGATGCTCAGTCAGGACCAGCCATTGTAGGGCACGGAGCAAAACAAGAACATAGGTTTTCTTTCTGAAAAAGATTTGAATTACATTTATTTATTCGTGTGTGTGTGTGTGTGTGTGTGTGTGTGTGTGTCCCAGAGCATGGGCTGGAAAGATGGCTCAGTTATTAAGACTGTACACTACTTTCCCAGAGGACCAAGTTCAGTTCCTAGCACCCACATCAGACAATTCACAACCACCTGTAATTCCAGCTCCAGGGGACTCAAGTTCCTCCTTTGGGTCCCACAGGCACCTGTATTCATATGTATATACCATGCACAGAGCTACACACCCATAAACATAAGTTAAAAGTATAATCTTGAAAAACAAAGGAAATTTTTATTTTTGTCCCCTCTCAGGCACCCTCAAACCCATGAGCTTCCTTCATTGACAGTCTGGGCCCCAAGTGTATCTGGCCAGTTTTGCTGTTCCAATAAATAAATAAAGTAAATGGTTTAGCTGTGGGACTGAGAGTGTAGCTTGGTGATACAATGTCCCCTTAGCATGCTCAGGTCCCTGGGCTCTAGTTCTGCACAGAATACGTTTACTTGTGAAAATGCTCTCCAGCTACTATGTGGACTGGAGAGCAGTTCCTTGCACAGAAATCCTAGTGGGAAGGTGAGAGAGGGAGGGAAGGAGGGAGGGGAAGGAGGGGGGGGGGGGGGGAGAAAGAGAGAGACACAGCGACAGAGAGAGAGCACACCTGTGGTGCCATGTGTACACACAGGAAGCTCTCTGCCACCAAGTCACATCCCAGGCGTTGTTTTCTTGGATTTTGTTTGTTTGTTGCTTTGTTTGGTTTGGTTTGACTTTCTACTCAGCATATTATTTATATTCTGCTGACTCTTTCAAGTAAGTTAACTATGCTATTAGAAGAAAGGTAATGGATAGAAGTGGGTGCCATGGGTAAGGGTCCCCGAGGAATTCAACAAACAAAACCTATTCCCAGCCCCTTTCCGAACCCACTGTGGCCCTGGGATGGCCAGTTGGAGGTCAGAGCAGCTGAGTCACTTGCTTCCTTAATACTCAATATTTTCCCACGCCGTTCATTCACCTTCCCTCCCTCCCAGGTGCCAAGGCGTAACCGAGGATGAGGACATCCTACATCCTTTCTCAGACTTAGTCATCTTTTCACCTACCTCTTCTGCGTCCCCTGAGTCCTCCTGGATCCCCAGGAAAGGAACTGAGGGCCTAGGGCCCAATGGCAAGGAAGGAGCTTCCGAGGAAGGTCCCTGTCATTGGGTGGAAGGGATGCTCTGGCCAGCCTGGCTGCATGCTTGGTGCTGGGAAGCCAGCCAGTATTTCATCTTTTGTTTTTTCCTCTTAGGGCTTCCTGTCTCGGAGGTAGCTGGAGAGGGGTCATGGGGACTTCCTGGCCCCTACAAACAAACCTTTCCGTTGTCGTTGGTAAGGCCACACTTCCAGGTCAGACAGACCAGGTTGGTGGGCAGTAGCGGACAGCAACGCAGCTCTCAGAGGAAGTGCCCCTCTCCAAAGGTCCCATCGAAGATTCCTGCATGAGGAGGCTAACCATCGCTGCCTCGGAAGATCAGAAATGACCGGCTTATTCTCTGATGAGTCCCAGTGCCTGCAATAGTCCCTGACCATAACTGGAGCTCCACACGCTTCTAAGTAAGTGGTAGCGATGCAGTCCAACACCAGCACTTCATTGAGCTTGGGGCGATAGACCCAGACTGAAAAAGTTTCTGAAGAACACACAATGAATTAGTGTCAGAACCCAGATGAGAGCTACATTTATTATTGCTTTTTCACTGCTTTAACAAAATACCTGACAAAATCAAGTTGGAGACAGAAGGAAGGCTTTAATTTGGCTCCCAGTCTGAGGTGACAGTCCTTCATGGCAGGGAAGACATGGCGGCAGTGTGAAGTAGCTGGTCACATTGAGCACAGGGTCAGAGCAGAGATAGATGAATACCAGCACTCAGCTGGCCTTTCCTTTTTTATTCAGTCCTGGACTCCAGCCTAAGGAATGGTGCCTCCCACAGTTGAAGTGGGTCTTCTGACCTCAGTTAACCTAATCTATATCTCAGTTAACCTGATCAAAGGCATTCCCAGAGGCTTGTCTCCTAAGGGAGTCTAGATGCTACTGTGTTAAGGATCCAACCTTAACTATCACAGGAGCTTATAGTTCCTAAATCCTGCACCAGTGTTCTTCGTACTTGATGATGACCCACGCATAGGAAGAGAAGTATTCTCTTTCTCTAAGCTAATAGAGTTAGGACACTTCCATGAAACCCCCAGAGAGCTTGACGTCTGAGGACACTGCTTAGGAATCACAAGCTCCACGGTAGTGAGCTGAGCATGTGCTTGGGGAATTTAAAGATGAGAGACTGGACGGAATTTTTAGGACAAGGGGTGAACTAGTTGTGCCAAGAGTGAACTCTTCTCCCAGGACTATGAGGCAATAAAGGGTGTTTTCTAGGGACTAGTGTGGACCTGGCTGAAGGGAACTGACTTACAGTCTTAAAAGGGACCCTCCACCAAGGTGCTTAGTCTTGATATGCCCTGCTTTGTTGATAATCATGGGGGGCCTGTCCCTTTCTGAACTGAAACGGGAAAAATGGATTGGGAGGGGGGCTCACGGAGAGGAGGGAGGGGAAACTGTGGTCAGGATGTAAAATAAATTAAAAAAAAAAAAAACTTTTTGAAAAAAGGTCACCCTTCATCAAGTGTGGTTGCACATAACTGTAACCCCAAGTCAATAAGAGAAAAAGCATACACATGATTTTTTTTTTTCTTTTTGAGACAGGGTTTCTCTGTGTAGCTTTGGAGGCTTTCCTGGAACTCACTCTCACTCTGTAGCCCAGGCTGACCTCAAACTCACAGAGATCCTCCTGCCTCTGCCTCTGCCTCTGCCTCTGCCTCCCGAGTGCTGGGATTAAAGGCATGAGACACCACCGCCCAGCTGCATACACATGATGTGATGTTAGGGCAGTGGTTCTCAACCTTCCTAATGTTGTGACCCTTTAATACAGTTCCTCATGTTGTGGTGACTCCAACCATAAAATTATTTTGTTGTTACTTTATAACTGTAATCTTGCTACTGTTATGAATTGTAATATAAATATCTGATATGCAGGACATCTGTGACCCTTGTGAAAGAGTTGTTTAACCCCCTAAGAGGGTCATGACGCATAGGTTGAGAACCACTGTATCAGAGTTTTCTTTAGGAAATGATACCCTCCCTCCCCTATATGCAAATCTATGTGTGTGTGTGTGTGTGTGTGTGTGTGTGTGTGTGTGTTAAGATTTATTTATTTATTATGTATACAGTGTTCTGCCTGCACACATCCCTGCAGGCCAGAAGAGGGCACCAGATCTCATTACAGATGGTTGTGAGCCACCATGTGGTTGCTGGGAATTGAACTCAGGACCTTTAGAAGAACAGCCAGTGCTCTTAACCTCTGAGCCAACTCTCCAGCCCCAAATCTATGTGGTTCTGATGCTAATGAAGAAGCAGATATTTATAGAGAAGTATTTGTGCATGAAAGTAATCATGGTAATATGCTGGGGGGGGGGGGAGGGGGTGTTGGCAAGACCCATTTGTTCAGACTCTCCTCTGTAGCCACAGAGATAAGGCCATTTGTCCTCTTTTCCCTTAGACATTGTAAGGAGGGCTCCTTTCAAGTGAGGATCTCAAGGCCTGCTTTAGAGAGAGGTCAGAGACTTTCTCCTACTTTAGAGAGAGGTCAGAGACTCTCTCCTGCTTTAGAGTGAGTCCAGAAACTCTCCTTTGCTTTAGAGTGAAGTCAGAAACTTTCTCCTAGTTTTCATGGCCGGGTTCTGAGAAGATGTCAAGGAAGCCCGTGAGAGAGCTGCCTCATTCCTGCTGTCTTCTCAAATGCAAGGTGCTGTGTTTGGAGGGGCATGTTCTGAACCCCACTATTGTTACGTGAAGAAATGAACAGCATTCCCCACTGTGGGTGAAGACATAGTGTGATACTATAATTGTCTAGAAAGTATTCTGGAACAATCATTTACATTTTAAAATACAAGTCCCTTTGGATCAGGCATATCTCCTTTAAGATACTAGAACAAAAGTGTCATTACCTAAAAGTACAGGTTCAAGGATATTTATGAGAACATTGCTTGTGGTGACAAAATTGGAAATAACCTGGGCTTCTGATAGCAGGAACACATTTGAATAGACTTCGGTGCATTTGTTTTACAGCATGGACGATGACCTAGCTATTCAAAAGGAAAATCAAATCTTCCTCAATGTGTCTGAAACAAGCTAAACATGCGGAACTCTAGGACCATAGCTGTGATGCTGTGGTAGGTAAAAGCAAACTGCCCAGTAATGTATTAGCAAAAGTGTGGGCAAGTCACAAAACACAGTGCTTACACTGTTTAGCTGGGGTTAAAATGGGAGCCGTGGCAAGAGAGGTGGAGGTGAAGAAAAGGGAAATGGCTAACATGTCCAATGTGCTAACTTTGTGTTGGACCTATTAAGAGACTATAGTACACTTGTAAGTTTGTAAAGTTGTGGTTTTATTTTATGTGTATGTGTTTGTGTTTGTGTACGCCACGTGTGTGTGCAGGTGGCCAAGGAGGTCAGAAGAGGGCATCTGATCTCCAGGAATTAAAATTATAGGCTATTGTGAGCCATCCGACATGGGTGCTGGGAACCAACCTCCGGTCTTCTGGGAAATTAGTGAGTGTTCACAAGCGCCCGTACTTCTAATCTTAAAAGTGTGCTGAAGAAATAAAAGGGGAGCAAAAAGGCACAGACAGATTCAACAGGAAAAAGCCAGCTTTGGACTCCAGTCCTATTGCTTACTAGCTGGGTAAGCACAAACTACTTATTCAAAAGCCTCTCAGTCCCAGGCTTTCTTATCTGACATCGCGGAGGTAACACCTAATCTTCTGAGTCATTGTAAAGATTAAATGAGGACTTGGGGTGTAACTCAGTGGTAGAGCACTCGCCTAGCGTGCACAGGGCACTGAGCTTGAACTCCAGTACAGAAATAAAGAAAATAAAAGAAATCTGTGAGCTGGGTATGGTAGGTAGCAAGTGCCTATAATTCTATCAGAAGGCAGAATCCCGAGTTTGAGGCCAGCCTGAACTACAAAACAAGACCTAGTCTCCATTTAATATAACAAAAGCCTGAGGGAGGCCCTGGGGACCCAGCCAAGGAGAAGGTGTGGGTGACTTCACTGGGTGGGAGCTCACAGCCAGGGAACACTCGTTTGCTCCTTAGATAGCTGGCAAGCCGTCCTCACTCCCAGTGGGTGTGGCCCGTAAAACCACTGTGAAAAAGCTGATACATTTCTATAGTCCCGGAGGCCAGACTCATTCTTACTAAGGATATCCTCACCAGAGCTAAGCTGTCTGCATTGCCCAGTGTACCCAGTCTAAGTTCTTTGTGAACTACACAGCAAGGCAAATGGCAAATAAAACCACCGACCTTATAAAACGTAAACATTTTCAGTGCCATGCATCAAAGGCATCGTTTTTAAACAATATTGTTTTCATTTTTAAATAGATGTGTAAGGGATGGGGAGTTACGGCTTTGGACACATGCATGCAGTGCCCATGGAAGCCCAAACCATCTTCTGGGATGGGGCCAGATACCCTGGGGCTGGAGTAGCAGGCAGTGATGAGCTGCCCATCATGGGTGCTAGAACCTGAACTTGGGTCCTTGGCTAGAGCAGTACAGGCTCCTAACCACTGAGCCATCACTTGGGCCCAAGAAGGCATTGTTTCGTTGAAAGAAAATTTTCTGAGTACAGACTGCTTTGGCCTGAGTATTTGGAAGTTTACACACCGATAGTTCTGTGTACAGCAGGAAGCTCCTACCAAGCTTCTCCGGCCAGATTCCTGAGAAATCTTCACTCTAAACACACAACTGCTGTTTGACTTTCACTTGGCACGTGAAAAGGGTCATACCAATCGTGCCCACCTCCTGAAGCTGTCCCGGTTAACAAGGCACCAAAATTATCTGTTATCTGGCACCAAAATGCTCACAAACACGAAGGTAATATCAAAGTGCCAGGGCAGGTGAGCATTTTCCCAGTGGCGTTAGCTTTCAGTTGGCATTATTATCAAAGTGGAATAGAACATTAAAACATTTGTATGGATAAGTTCAGGCCCCTACAGGAGTTTCTGTAAACCAGGCTTTGAGAAACTCTGCTCTAATCATTGCCCAAACCCAGGACTGTCTTCACCTGAAAAGCTATAAAGCTGGGCCCTGGTGCTGTGGGATTAGACTACAGCCACATGTGCTGGACTGCTGTTTCCCCTACTAACTGCTGGCAAACTTCTCCTTACCCTTTGAGTAGACTTTTCTGGAAACTGTTTTTGGCTCCCACAAGTTGAGCAGGTCTTAACCTCTTTTGCACCCCTATCTACATGACCTCAGTTCTTAGGCATGATTGTTTCACTTCCTGTCTGGTCCCACATCTCCTCTGTAGCCTAGACTGCGAGCTCCATGAAAGCCAGGTCAGAGTCTGTTCATTTCCAGGCCCCCACTTCCCTATGCAGGGGTAGGCTCAGGAAGGAATATGAATGAATGAATGAATGAATGAATGAATGAATGAATGAACGAACGAAGGGGTGAATGAATGAATGAGTGAGCTAGATGTCCCTCTAGATTCTCTGTCAGCTCTAGAATATTGGGCTCTGCCATCAAGCTTAGCATTTCCTTTCCTCTTTCCAACTTCCAGTTTGGTTTCTGCAAAGGCTTGAAAAGAGCACCTCCATAAACTGGCTCTTCATGGGCTCCCCCACAGGGCATGAGAGCACCCTCACTTTGCTCTCGAACAGAAATGCAAACAAGGAAAATCATTTGCCTTAGGGCACCCAGGTCAGATATAATTGCATCAACCCAGAAGCTGTGTGCTGGCTACTTCTGTTTCTTCCAGGACATTGTCTGTTTGTTGCTTATTCGTTTAGATGTTTTTGGTCAGCGCTGCCATAGGGAAAAGCAGTGTTCCCTGTGACCTCACCTCCCAGTGGCACTGTTATGAGAACAAACTGGATTCTCACGGTTCTCCCAATGGTGGCAGGGTGCCCACGCCAAGCAAGGTATTTTTTCATACTGAAAAGAAACAAAGATAGCGTCAGCCCTCATTTGTAATTTCCCCAGAGCAGCTGGAATCTAAAAATCTCTTTGTTTCCCTTCTCAGCTTATAATGCTGTCTTTTGTCCTTGGTAAAGGGGAGCAGAGAGGTGCAGGTGGGGGCAGGGGACTTAACTTACGTATATATTTATTTCTAGACACTTTTTTTTTTCAACATGGGCCAAAATGGACATCCTGAAATCCCCACCCCCCCTTACCTCCTTAATATAGATAGATACCTCATTTCTCTCCCTTGGGCAAAAACACTAGTGTCATCCCTAGCCCGGACATCCTTCTTCCTTCCAGACCGGGAGGCCACTCGCCTCCTCGTGCCTAGCCTTCCCAGTGGGCATCCTGGCTTAGACCTCACAACCACCAGACACTCGACATTTAATCACTTCCGCTCCCAACACGCGGCCAGCTCTCCCTCACCTTGTTTCTTGGCCACGGCCCTGGAACCCAGTGGGAGAGAACTCTAGAAGGGAAGAAGAGGAGAATGCAGCCCCATCGCTGAGTGTCATTTATGGACATACACCATAACAAACTACACATGGCGATATTGAAACATTGAAATAAATGTTTTGACAATTAAAAATACAGATGACAAATTTTAGTTTTCGCCTCCACTTTGTCTTTGTTAGGACTATTGCTGTGATAAAACACCGTGACCAGAAGTGACTTGGGGAGGGGAGACTGAGTAGTTTTAAGTATGATGGTGGTATAGCTTCATGTAAATGATGGTAAAGACCAACAACTTCTAAGTGACCTTTGGGGCTTTCCACGGTCTGGTCATTTCACAACAGCAGTAGGCACCTTTCTGTGTGTCTTCAGCCCGTCAATGCCCCAACCCTTCACACACGTTCTTCTCTCTGCCTGGAATGTTCCTTGGCCATCACCAGTTTGGCCTTCAGCCTCCTCAGAAAGACCTTTCTGTGGACATTGTCTCAGAATACTCTCCCATTTTCCTCTCAATCACTAACCCAACAGACTGATGAACTACCTGACTTAGCCAGAAAGACAGGGACTGCCATATTCATGAATCTGTCTTGTTGATTCTTTGGGGCAAAGTTCATGGCTCCCTATCTCTGTGTATTGCCTCGGCATTGTCTGTGGACATGTCTATCTCTGCCCTAAGATCGGCAGCTTCTTGAAGACAAGGACAAAAAACACACTTTCATTTACTTTATTTTGTGGATTTTTTTTTTTTGAGGCAGGTTTTCGTGTGGCTCAGGCTAGCCTTATCAAACTCGTTATGTAGCCCCAATTGACCTTGAGTTCCTGATTTTACTACCTGAATTTCCCAAGTGCTAAGATTACAGGTATGAGCCACCATATCTAGTAAAATCATGTTTTGAATTCCTGTCACCTATTATGGGATAGCGAAGTGTAGAGTAGGACGGTATTTCCTTGGATGGATGCACCCACATGCTAATGGGAAAGGCTGGGCTCAATAGGTACAAAAGAACGCAGGGCAACTCCATTCCCTTTAGACACTCGGCTTCCTGTAGTAACCTATTTATTCACTTACCCAGCAAACATTGTCTGCCTATCACATGCTAAACCAGGGATGTGTGTAAGAGGATCTGTAAAAATCAATCAGTAAGAGAGGGGTAAGGCAACGGATTCTGGCACCTGACCATCTAGATTGGAATCTTTTCCTTGCTATCTTCTAATAATCAATGATAAACAAGTAAGTCAGACACAAGAAACCTCAGTTTCTCCAGCTGTTATATGAGTACAAAATAGTATCTACTTTACTTATTATTTAAATGAATTATTAAATAAAAATTAAAATTAATGGAAACATATTTCCTGATCTTTTTGTACAAAGTTCATGGTTCCCTCTTCTGTGTATTACATTGTCATTGTCTGTGGACTTGTCTATCTCTGCCCTAAGACCGGCAGCTTCTTAAATATTAAATTAAATAATTAAATTAAATATTTAATTAAAAATTAAATGTTGCTAACATCAGACTGTGCTATTGTGGAATAATCCTATTATACACTGTGAAGAAGTATCACTCTGATTGGTTTAATAAAAAGCTGAACGGCCAGTGGCTAGGCAGGATTTCCAGGCACACAAAGATGCTGGGAAGAAGAAGGGCATAGATGCAAGGAGGCACAGAGGAAGCAGGAAAGCAGGATGGACAGTGCATGATAAGGTACATGAGCCTCGGGGCAGCACATAAATTAGTAGAAATAGGTTAATTTAAGTCATAAGGACTAGTTAGAAACAAGTCTAAGCTAACAACCAAGCTTTCACAATTATTAATAATTCTCCATGTCATGATTTGGGAGCTGGCTGGCAGGACAGAGGAAAGACTTGCTACAAATGGCACCCAATATAGGGCACGTATTTCCACACAAGACCTGAGAAAGCTTAAAAAAAGGTCCTAAACGCACAAAAATGGATCCTAATGCATCTTCCTAGTACTGCAGTCTCTCATGTGGGGCCACAGTACAGAGACATCTCCTGGCCACTGCCTCAGGCTTAAACTACCAGCACACGATGAGCTCAGCTGCATGGCAGTATAAGGTTTCACTCATGCAGACAGAAAAGGTTACAGATACACAATAAAGCAGGTTCAGACATTTAAAAAAACAACAACCCTCCAAACAGGTTACAGTGTGTTAAAAAATGTGCATAGGCTTTAAAAAGAAAATAAGGGATGGGGATTTAGCCCAGTGGTAGAGTGCTTGCCTAGCAAGCACAAGGCCCTGGGTTCAATCCTCAGCTCAAAATAAATAAATAGATAGATAGATAGATAAATAAAATGGATATAGAGAGTCATAGAAAAATAGTTTATAAATAATTAAGGTCTTTTTTTTCTAAGAAAAAGCAAAATAATATAAAAAGAATAAGCTGTGTAAAGATGGAAAATACACAGACAGTCTGGATCCTGTACAGCATTGCATTGAATTAAATTTTTTGATTGCTGATGAGCAAACAATAGCTGTTAAGAGACACTGGATTATGGAAACTGCCATTAAACCAACCTATATTTTTTTTTAAAAGTCTTACCTTCAAAATGGAAGTCCAAAAATAAGTTACATTGGGGGAAGAGGTTATGCTTTTGTTTCCACAGAAAACGAAAAGCTGTGTATTCATCCAAAGTTAATAGAGATCAGATTTGACTGGGGAAGACCCCCTGAAAATCCTGGTTACAGACATAAAGAAATAAATCTGAAATAACTACAAGACAGAACAAGGGGACCAGACACCAATATAAGTGTGATCCAGCCTCTCAGAGTGCCTCTGTTGCAGTTTCCTCAGAGTTCTGCATCCAGAATAGTTTCAGGTCTGCTGGCTGAGATGGTCCAGCCTCACAGACGACTACAGTCAGACTTCAGATAAGCTCTACATTTTCTCATCACACTGCAACTAGACAATAGCTAGCTTTCTTAGGACTTGAACATTGTCCCAATTTTCTCAGGGTCCCCTAAAGATGTCAGTGCCCCCAGATAACAGGAAGCAGTCTAGAGAACACAATGGTCACATTCCCAAGAGGTGGGGGGACCCTGATCTTCAAACACTTCAAATACCTACAGAATATGGCACTTAAAATGTTTTAATAAAATGAGGCTTTTCATGATCATGAGCCATGTCTGCTCCTGGCAGCACCAATTTACTTCAAAAATGGATGATGAGCATTGAAGAATTTCTATATGGAGTTTGCTTTCTTTGTAGCAAAAGTTAGCCACTGGGCAAAGAAAGTGCCATTGCCTCAACTGCTGACTGTATGCTGTCCAAACTGGACCAGCAGGACACAAAGGAAAGCATCTGTCAAACTTTGTCAAGACAAGGTAGGACAGTCCTTCAAAGTTACCGCTTCACAGAAAAGTCTGTCAGGTATTCTAGGTCTGTAGGCTGAAGATGGACGACCCAACATTACAGAGGAACCCTAGGGTGACTGTTCAGGCAGCCAGAAGTCTCTGCCATTCATAGTTTTGGAAGTTGCTTGCTCTGCACTTCCTGTTTACTCCGGTAATAATATATCCTTCTCAGGTCTCTGATGGAGTTGAAGACTAGATAGTTATAGTTGTAGTTTTCTTTCGTTATGAAAGAAAGTAAATTATGTACAAAACTTTGTACTCATCAAGAGAGGCTAGTTAATGAAGTATTTTCTTTGAATTTGCCAAATACAAATGGACTGGACATTATAAATGTAATTCTTACCTGATCATTGCTCTTATTATATATAGTTTTACTGTGTTAGATTTAAAGACTTTCCTTTTTATTTAGACAAGAGAGGAAATGTTGTGAAATAATCCTTTTGTGCACTGTGAAGAAGTGTCACTCTAATTGGTTTAATAAAAAGGTGAATGGGCAATAGTTAGGCAGGGTTTCCAAGCACAGAGGACACTGGGAAGAAGAAGAGCAGAGACAAAAGAAGACATGTAGGAAGCAGAAAATCAAGATGGACGGTATATTGATAAGGTAAATGAGCCTCAGAGCAGCACATAAATTAATAGAAATGGGTTCCTTTAAGTTATAAGAACTAGCTAGAAACAAGCCTAAGCTATTGGTTGAGCTTTCATAATTAATAATAATTCTCCATGTCATGATTTGGGAGCTGGCTGGTGGGACAAAGGAAGACTGGCTATATTTCCCCTACTCCATGATCTATATTATGTAAAATAGTCATTCTTCAGCCTGTTTCTAGGCCTCTGAGGCTCCATTTATAAGCAGCCTTTGACTCTATTTTGATTGCAAACACAGGCAGAATGACTCTACCCTTGTTAGGCATTTAAATAACACCATCTGTCTAATACCACCCACAAGTCACAGACAGATAAGTAACTTACTCCTAAAAGTAAAAAGGATGCTAATCCTGTAAACTTACCACAGTAAATTGGGGCTATTGGAGAATACAACATATTAAAATCATATCAGGAAACCCGACCCAAGAACGTAGCAAACACAAAGGAAAGGGTGCAACACCTTTACCTGGATCCCCCACCCCTGAAAAGGAAGGCATCTAACACTGTGATGGCAACCTGTCCTCTGACCACATGGTGTATGCATCGAAAGACCACAGAGAACTCCCAACTGTCCTGGGAACTTCCGTTTGAGTTGGTCCCCACTGACAGTTCTGTTCTGCCCATTCATCGTCTGACCTGACCCTTCTCGTCTCCTCTATGACCTCCGCAGTCCTACACCTTGCTGGATGGCTCAACCTGACCCTGAGGTTTGACATGACTCAGCTAACAGTGACGCGTGCTTTCAGCCGGCTTCATTAACACCTTATCTAAGGACCCTCAGTGATTCTCTTTGTATCTGACGTCTTCGGAACCGCTTGAACTCCACTACGGCCTCTTGAATCCTTTGTAGCCACTCAGTAACCCACATGTATACAGACGTACACAGTTATTTACTGTGTGATATGTAATGTGTGATCCGAGAACCAAGACTAGTGAAGATTGAAATGAAAGAACCTGTGTTTGCCTTGGCCAGCTATCAAGGGAAACTGGCAATGCCAGCAGCAGTCAAGGACACCAGTGTAGCTTAGAAACTTGTTGCTACTCAATAAATTCCAACATGTGGAGAGATACAGATGTGCCTGTCCACCTACATTTTTTTGAAGCTGAGGATCGAACCCAGGGCCTTGCTTGTGCTTGCTAGGCAATCACTCTACCACTGAGCTAAATCCCCAACCCCACCTACATTTTTGATATAGCATGCTCATGACAGCTAATAGTTGCACTGATGATTTAAAAGTTTTCAGAGTGTCCAACACATGACAAGTACTACTCAAGTACTAGCTATTAGTTTGTGCACTGGGGCCACGGGACTGGCAAGGTGGCAGTCCCAACTCAGGATAACCCTAGGTAGATTAGAGAGTCAACAAGGTTCCCACAAAGTGTTGAGGGAAAACATCAGGGGAGGCATGATGGAGGAGGGGCACTCTGAACTGAGCCTGGTGAGTGTAGATTGGATTTGGCGTGCTATGGTGTGAACACTTTTTACAGTGATGACAGCCATAAGTCCTGAATTTGGGGGATCATATATGGGCTTGGAGGCTGCCATGACCCCTAGTGAAAGGTCTCAGTTCATTGACAGGCACAGCAAATTATTTAACATTTTTGCAAACATTTCTAAGGCTCTATAGGTGCCAGACTTTAGGGTAGACGAGGACCCAAGAATCAAACACTGTATTACCTACCCCAAAGGAGCACAAATACAGAGTGACAGAGACAGAAGATGACCCCAGATCCTGGCCTTCCTGCTTATTCTACTTCACACCAGGACACTCCGTAGGCAGGACCTCACTGGGTTCATCTTCTCCAGGTTCATCACTGCCCTTGCTTTTCCCACCCTACAGGCAACTATGCAGGTACTCAGTACAGGGCCTTACCTAAGCCCATTTCCCGATTTCTCTTCTTCTCCAAGACCCTGGGGCTATCTAAATGTCATGTTTATTTTTTAAACCACATCCTCACCACTGATGACTCACAATAACTTTTGTCATCTGCTCTGAAAACTACTATTATGTATGTTTGCCCACTCCTGTCTGTCTGCCTGTTAACTTGGCATTGAGCCTCCCTCTGGCTGCAACTCTTATTCTGTCCTTCCTCTTTCCACTTCCTGCCCCACCCACACACAGTGTTACTGGAGCTATTAAGAGCACTGTGAGTTCGAGGCTAGCCTGATCCACATAGTGAGTTCTAGGATAGCCAGAGCAAAAGTGAAACTCTCAAAAAAGCAAAAAAAAAAAAAAAAAAAAAGCCAGGTGGTGCACGTCTTTACCCCAGCACTCAGGAGGCAGAGCCAGGTGGGTCTCTGTGAGTTCGAGGCCAGCCTGGTCTACAAAGCAAGATCCAGGACAGGTACCAAAACTACACAGAGAAACCCTGTCTCAGAAAAAAACAAAAAACAAAACAACAACAACAAAACAAAAACAAACTCAAAACCAACAACACACAGAGTCAAAGCCTGGGACCTGACAGCTCTGATATGCTAGGCTTGGCCATCCATGCTCTAGGCCAGTTAAACAGGTAAGTGTGAACGTGAAAAGCAGAGAAGAGATTTAACATTGTCACATGGGTAAGAAGAACAGAGAAGTCCTATGATCTCCCTTCACCTCCACACTCCCAAGTCCATCTCGCAGGTCCTGACATGAGACTTTGGTTTAAGCAAGCAGAGTGCAGTCCTGGGCAGGGTGTGGTCTCACCCATCACTGACCCATCCTTGTTTGGACTCAGTCTCCTGCTAGGTGGCCTGACAACAGACAGACTGTGTGAAATCTCTTGCAGGGAGACAAACGCCCCCATCAGCCTTTCCCCTCTCCCAGCATGAGACTCCTTGAGAAATCCTATTTCTTGGGGTCCACTATTCCAGTGGTCTGTTAGTCGAAGGGAAGGTGCAAATGTCTCTTTAGTGTATTTTCATTCCTGCCAAGGTAGTTACCCCAGGACCATGAGGATTCATAATTATGCTTGAGAGACTTCACCCTTAGCCCCACACACTGCACACTGACTCCAACCACACTGTGTACCAGACTGCTTCCTCCTCAAGAAAGGCAGCCAGAGGGAGCTCACTCACTTTCACTCTGTCTCTGTCTGTCTGTCTGTCTGTCTCTCTCTCATTACTCTCCCCACTCACAGAGCTCTTGTAGCCATCAGGCCCAGCATCTTAAGGTGACAAACTTTTCAAGAGCCCAGAAAAACCTGTTAACAACAGCCCCCTCGCCCTTCTCAGGGGCGTATTAGCTCCAGTTCACAGCATCTGCTGTGCTCTGGGTCCTTTCTTGGTGTTACCAGGGGGAATTGAGGTTCCTTCTTTTGGATTCTTAGTCTCCTTAATAAGATAATTTAGAAACAAATTGAGTAGTAGGAGTAAAACAAGCTGACTGAAAAATCTCCTTAGCTGCCGCGGGGGAGGTGGGGGGGGGGGGGGGGGAGGATAAAAGGGACAAAGCCAAGCCTTTCCAAGTGGAGGTGGGCACGGCAGAGGTGGGAGGCTTCCAAGAAAGAGTGAGAAAGCCCAGGGTGCCAGAGAACCAGGCTTTGCTTAAGGCCAATATCTGAAAGGGAAATGAAGAAAAGAGGAAAATATATGCTTAGTGGCCAGTGCACATCGGGGATTTCAATGTCCCAGGTCAGAGGACTGCACCAGAGACATGTGATGTGGTTAGAAACAGACATGAGTTATTAAGGAAAGAAAAACACTCCCAAAGAATGGGAGTGGGCGAGTGAGCCAAGTAAAAAGCCTTGGGGAGTGAGGCTCCGGACTCTTTATAGGACTTTTCCAGGACACCTGCCTCTCCAAATTGTAGTTCGGGGGGCTTTTCTGGCACATGCTCTGTTGTAGGAAGCTCCAGGTGGGAAGCGTTTCTGGGCCAACTGGCTTCTTTTCACAAATTAATCTTGACGTTCTGGCCTTCAGTCCCGTTCTTCCCTCAGCTTCTGCGAATGGGTTGCTCATGAGTCACACCTGAGTTCCCCTCAGAGCTCAGCCTGCCATAACAGAAGCAACCTCCACAAAGGTAACAGTGCCTTCCCAGGGGTAGCCTGTTTCTGAGATTCATCAATGCAGGACGCTCATTTCCGCCCAGTTGCTTTAATCTGGAATAATTCTAGCGTGTCAGGCCAGAGTCAGAGCATTCCTGGGAACAGCTAAGGAAGAACTCTAATGCAGCTGTTTCTCTGCTCAACTACAGCCTCTGCCTGCGTCTATCACGTCTTATAGCTTTTTTTTTTTTTTAAGTTCTACCTGTCCTGGAACTCACTCGGTAGACCAAGCTGGCCTCGAACCCCCGCACTCAGAGATTCCTCTGCCTCCCGGGTGCTGAGCTTAAAAGCGTGTGCCACCACCGCCCAGCTCGTACAACCCTCCTACATCCCACACCACCTCACAAAAAACCTCCTGGTACACTGGTCTTCCTTTCAGTTTCTGAGGAACTCAGAATGCTATTGAGTTCTGGGTTTTTCGGGTTTTCCCTAACACTATAAAACTTTACTACTGGCTTGTCAGTTGTGAACACCTAAGCTCCTAGGCCTGGAATTTCGTTTCTCGCACACTGTACTGCAGGGTCACGCTCCTGGGACCGGGTCTGCAGAATATATAAAGAATGACTACTGGCATGAATGGGAGGATAAGGCCGATCAGGCTGGGTCTCTGGTTACATAGGTGACATAGGTAGGCGGGATCTGGAATCCACTCTGGAGCTGCAGCCCATGGGCGTGGCCCTGAGTCCCCGCCCCGAGCACGACAGGAGGCGGGGCCCACGCACGCCGCTGCCCTCGCGATGCCGCTGCCCGCGGTCCGCCTAGTGTGGCTCGGGCGGGCTCGCTACTCCGAGCTGCTGGCCCTGCAGGAGCATTGGCTGCGGCAGCTGCAGGCTGACCCTCGCCCGGGGACCCCATCGGGGACGGAGGCGGGCGCGCTCTTGCTCTGCGAGCCAGCGGGGCCCGTGTACACGGGCGGGCTACGAGGCGGCCTGACGCCGGAGGAGATTACGCGGCTGAAGGCCTTGGGCGCCGAGGTGCGCGCCACCGGCCGCGGCGGCTTAGCCACTTTCCACGGCCCGGGCCAGCTGCTCTGCCACCCGGTGCTTGACCTGCGGCGCCTAGGCCTGCGCCTGCGCACCCACGTGGCGGCGCTGGAGGCGTGCGCCGTGCGCCTGTGCGAGCTCCGGGGCCTTCGGGGAGCTCGCGCGCGGCCGCCACCCTACACCGGTGTCTGGCTGGGCGAGCGCAAGATTTGCGCGATCGGTGAGCGCGCCAGGGCGGAACCGGGGCGGAGCCGGGGCAGGGCCAACCCCGGGGAACTCTGGGCTGGAAATGTCCCTGACCTGTCTTACGGATATTTTAATATTCCGAGACAGAAGAGTCCTCTAGTTCTGCACTCATGGATGGAGAAACACCAGGTTACTTCCTGTGACTCACAACGGGAGGACAGGATGCCAAATGTCAAACTTCCAATGCAACGTAATCCCTGTATTAAAGGAATCTCGAAAATAGTTAGAGCCGGCTGATGTGTAACCACAGTGCCCAACCCCGTAGACTTAGCCCCCTAACTCAGTCTGTGTTCAGTCCAGGCTCCCTGTCCAGGCCCACTTACCTTGCAGCACTAGTGGGATCCCGAGTCCCCATGGGAGGGACATTTGGCATTCTAAGACATTCTAAGACATTTGGCTTGCTTTGCAGGAGTCCGCTGTGGAAGGCACATCACATCCCACGGCCTGGCTCTGAACTGTTCTACAGACCTCACTTGGTTTGAACACATTGTGCCCTGTGGACTGGTTGGGACAGGAGTCACTTCCCTGAGTGAGGCACTCCAGAGACTCGTCACTGTGGATGAAGTAATGCCATCTTTCCTCGTGGCCTTCCAGGAGACTTTCAAGTGCACGTTAATCTCTGAGGACAGCCCCAGATGAAGGGTGCTCATTCACCTTAGCTGGGGGTTGATGGCCCTGCAATGAAAGTCCTAGTCTGACTTGAGTCCCCCAGAACGGGATTCTAGAACTGCTCTGTGATTTACTGACCATGACCGAGGACAGATCCCGAGCACTGAGCTGTTGCCTCCTGTATCTCTCCACCTACCTCAGGGCTCGATATGAGAACCCCGTGAAAAGTCACATGCTACATAAAGCATCCCTGTGACTATTGACACGTTTCTCCGCTTGGAGATACTCAAGTGTTAAAAACTGTCATTTCATAACTACTTGCTACTTAGTGCTGCGTCTAACAGCGATTTTGATCTGTAGGTCTTTTGAGATCTGTGGGAATCAGATCTGTGACCCAGGTGAAAGTGATTCAGTAAAGTTATTTCATTCTCAAAAGACCTGAGTCTGTCTGCAATAAAGGGATAAGCCTCTTCAAAAACTCAAATGAGATTTTTGCCTTTTTGAGTTGAATCCCTCAGGTTTGATAATTTGCCTGTTTTTTGTTTGTTTGTTTTTGTTTTGTTTTTGTTTTTTCCAGACAGGGTTTCTCTGTGTAGCTTTGCGCCTTTCCTGGAACTCGCTGGCCTCGAACTCACAGAGATCTGCCTGACTCTGCCTCCCAAGTGCTGGGATTAAAGGCGTGCGCCACCACTGCCCAGCTAATTTGCCTGTTTTTGCTTGGGGTCAACAGAGATGGGACAGAGGCTATGGAAAAGACAAGGGTTAATTGCTCATTGCATGCAAATACCATAGAGAAAAGATTTCCTATACAGGATTTCTGGGTCTGTTTGAATGTCAGCTCTTGCTAAGTAATAAAACAGAAACTGTGATTCAAGACAACGAGGACCACAGTACCTCGTGTCTTGTGGATCAGGAGTTTGGAAGAAATGTACCTAGGTGGGTTGGAGTCTTACCAGAGCTTGCATCAAAGGTGTCCGTTGTCATTGGAAGGCTTAACTGGTGCTGAAGGTCAGTTTCCAAGATGGGCGACCCCATGGTGCTGGCTTGGCTGCTTCTCGTTGCTGACAGAGGCCTCCGTTCCTTACCAGTGGACTCCACTGCAGAAGTGATGGCAGAAGGTGGCCCTTGTCTTTTGTGACCTCGCTGTGGAGTCACACAGTCCTTTCTGTACTCTCCCAAATGGGCCTTATTTGGGGTGGGAGGGACATCCCATTACATCCCATTAGTAACCATCTTGGAGACTGGTCCTTATAACTTGTGAAAAGTAGACAGCCTCAATGGAGACCCTGGTGCCACCACACTTGGCACTATGAAGGTTATTTTTTCTATTTCCTCTCTCTAGGCTTCAGTGCTATTCACTAGAAATGCAGTAAGAACTGTGCTGTAGTTGGACATTTTTTTTTTTCACTTTGGTTTTTTGAGACAGGGTTTCTCTGTGTAGCTTTGGAGCCTTTCCCGGAACTCACTCTGTAGTCCAGGCTGGCCTTAAACTCACAGAAATCCTCCTGCCTCTGCCTCCGGAGTGCTGGGATTAAAGGCGTGTTCCATCACAGCCCAGCTTTAAAAGTTTTTTTTTTTTTAAAGGTGATTAGTTTTAATACATTTGCCTCAGTTCATTAAAGAAATCTCTATGAAGTATATAACATTAATATTTTATAGCTATACTGTCATCAAAAATTTGGTGCATGCTTTGTACTTTTAAGGAGCCTCATCTGACTAACCACATTCTGTAGGTGCTCATCAGTCACATGGGGATAGCCTTAAAACTGACTTTTTAAAAAACACTTGATACATGCTCTTATGTAGTCCGGCTGGTCTTGAATTACTGATTCACCTGTCTCTACCTCCTAATTATAGAGATTATAAGTATGTGCCTGAAGCCATTCCTGTCTCCATTTGCTTTGTCCATGGTCTCTAGCCCAGGCTGACCTTCCACCTGACTTAGCAATCTCACTACTAGTTATTGTACTGGTTACTTTCCTATTGTCGTGGTAAAGTGCCACGCCCTAAGGCAGCGAATAGAGGAGTTTATTTGGGCTTATGGTTCCGGAGCGGTGAGAGTCCATCATGGTAGGAAGCATGGCAGCAAGCAGCAGGCCTGACAGCGGGACAAGAAGCTGAGAGCTCCCATCTCAGCCACAGACAGGAAACAGAGAGCTCGCTCACACTGGGAATGACTTAAGGCTTTGATCTCAAAACCTGACCCCAGAGACAGACTTCTTGTCTCATGGCCCACCTTCTAAACCTCCCCAAATATGTTCACCAACTGGGGACTGAGTGGGCTTCAACACTGGAGCCTATGGGTGACTTTTCTGATTCAAATCACCACATGTATGTATGCAAAATAAATTAGTACGCTGTAGAGCTGCTCACTCCCATGCTCACATCAGCACTGTTCACATGGAAAGGAGGGAAACCAAAGTGACCATCAGCTGATGAATGGATGAAGTAGATGTGATACCTGTACAATGGAATACTCTTCAGTCTTATAAAAGGAAAGGACCCTGTTATTTGAATGAACCTGGAGGCCATCCATGAGTGAAACAAATCAGATTCAGGAAATCAAACGCTGTGTGGTCTCGCTTATGTTTGTGTCTTAGCTAGGTTTCTATTGCAGTAATGAAACACCATGACCAAGGCAACTTGTAGAAATAAGGGTTTATTTTGGGCTTATGGTTCCAGAGGAGTAGGAGTCCATCACGGTTACCGCGGGGCTTCTGCAGCCAGCACCAGACATGGCGGCAGGAGCAGCTGAGGGCTCAGATCTGGAACGGAAAACAGGAAGCAGAGGGAGCCAACCCAAGTCTTAAAGCTCTCAAGACCCGCCTCAGTGACAGACCTCCTCCAGCAGGGCCACACCTCCTAAGCCTGCCCAAACAGCCACAAGCTGGGAACAAAGCAGTCAAATGCCCAAGAAGATGAGAGACATCTCATTCAAACCACAAGGCGGCGAGGAATCTTAAAAAGTCGATCTGGTAGAGGTTGAGACTGGAAATGGTTACCAGAGACAAGGGAAGGTGGCAGAAGGGAGGGTGAGGCCAGTCTCGGGGTGCAGGACGAGTAGGTTCTGGTGCTCTGTTTTCACATGGTAGAGTGATTACAGTTAACGTAGTGTATACTCCAAAATTGCTAGGAGAGGATTTTGGATGTTCTCACCACAGAGAAATAATGTTTAAGGTAATTAATGTTTTTCACCCTAATCTGACCAGTATAGAGTATATATGTGTGTGTGTGTGTGTGTGTGTGTGTGTGTGTGTGTGTGAAAGTATCACATAAAGAACTACAATTATTTTAGTCAAATACAAAGTTTATTATATATATCATATGACATGTAAATAAATTAATAAATAAACATAAGAAAATAAGAGGAGCATGATTTATTTATCCCTGGTCCCTAGCTCAGAGCCTGGTACAGAATAGATCACAGGATGCATATGATGGTTATTAATACTCACCCGTAGATTTGGCTCCCTGCCCTCTGGACGCAGGATAGGAATGTACTTCCTGACGCCCTCAAGTTGGGCAGAGCCAGGTGATTTGTTCTAATAAGTGAGTTATGAATAGGGGTGGCATCTCACATCTCAGCTGGAGCACTGAGTAGCTGGTGCCAGACTTCAAGGTTCTTTCCGTATAGAACAGGAACCAGTAACATTAAAGAGGATGGCTGCTTCCTGGGGGCTGCTGAGTGCAGACGGCCCACCTAAGTGGGGAGGTTGTCACTTAGCACAGCATAGACTCATCTATCCAACTACCGTTTATGTTACTCAGGGGCACTTGTATCTGCAAGTGTAGGAACCTACTGTAACATAAGCAAAAACAAAACAAAACATCTGGACGCAGTGGCCTACACATTTAATCGCAGCACTCGGGGGGGGGGGTGGGGCAGAGGGTTCTCTGTGAGTCCAAGGCCAGCCTGGCCTACATAGCTAGTGCCAGGCCAACCAGGGCTTTGTAGAGAGACCCTGTTCCTGGAAAAGGTTCCGGAATCTTAGCGGTCTAAGGGTGGTACAGCAGGGAAATGCAAGAAGAGGCCAGAGCAGAACATGAAGCCTTTGAGAATGAGAATTCCTGGGAAGAAGCCATGTCTGTAAAGGCCAAACAACTGATTAAATTCAACGATAGATAGAGGTTAGAATGTTGCAGGTCCAGAACCTGCTGACAGTTTGTCTGGAGTTAGCTTTAGCCCACTAAAGAGCCATTCCTTGCCCATCTCTGTGTTGGACATAACAACCTGTGAATTGCAGATAAAGCCAGACACAACGTCCTGACAAACAGGTACTAACCTAACAAAACCCCTTCTCCACTGACCAACCGAAAGGATAAGCATAGTACAGATCACTTCTGGGGCCTTTAGCTGTGTCACAGCAGCATGGTTGTGACCTAGCTCTCTGGGTTTTCTTGATTAGTGGCTTTCTTTGTTCTGTTGCCATAAAAATTTCATGAAACTACTTGCATGTTGGAACATAGAATTCAAGGTGACCTAAATCTATGTTCCCATGGTCATGGTCACTCATAGCTGGCCCCAGAATAAGCCCTCTCTTCTCCCCCTTGAGGTAGGAGCACCGACCCCCTTGAGGGAACCCAGGTAGCCTTTTCTCTGCTATTGTTTGCCGTGTGCTTCAGTCCAGCTTCCTCTCATGCCCAGTCCACATCCTAGGACTATGTGAATGATGGGTTGGAGTGAAGTGTTGAATAGGTAGGTCAGTGGGTGCCAGATTTCAAGGTTCTAGAGATACTGACGTGATGGAAGGCAGTGGATGAGAACCAAGTTTAGAGAGGAAAATGCTAAGTTATTGTTGTACTTGTTTTGTTTTGATTTTTTCCATGGAGAAAGGTTTATTGTGACTCACAGTTCAAAGGTACAAACTAATGTGATGGGTTAGTCAAGGTAGCAGAAGTGTAACACTGCTGTCCACATCACATCCACAATCAGGAAGCAGAAAAAGATGAAGGCATGCTGCTTGCTGCTCAACTGTTTATCTAGTGGGTAGATATATGATATCAATTCTCAATAAGACTGACTGATTGCATTCTTTCTATATGAACCAAGAATTAATTTTGTGATTAGAAACACTTACTGAACATGGTCTATGGCAATGGTTATAAACATTTCATTTGACTCTTACAATAACCCTGTAATTTTCAGTTCAGTTAATGCAAACCTAGGATATTTTGGTAGAAAAGTCATGAGTTAATTGAACTACTCAGCCAGTAGATCACACCTGTGGAGACTTATGATGGTTAGTGCTAATGGTCAAATAGACAGGATCAAGAATAATTTGGGAGAACGTGCTGAACTGAAGTTGGCATATTGGCCATAGGTGGTACTGGGACCCTGGACTTAACCAAGTTAAGTTGTTGATGGATCAAGTTTGAGACAGTCATGAGAGATGAACATGGAGAAAGCTCAGAGACAGCTGGATGTATGGATCTGACACATGGGTGCGGTGAGTGATAGTTTAGGTCTGTGAGCCCCAGGAGAGAGAGGAAGGCACATATATGAGGCACAGGCTGAGGAGGAGCAGGCCAAGGAGACTGACAAGCAGGTGGCCCGGAAATGGTACAAGGTGTAGAAGGAGGTAATGCTCTTTCATTTGCCCGGCAGCCTGTCAAGATAGGACTATTTTATGGGTGGGAAATAAAGATAGGCTGAGGCTGGACAGACGGCTCAGCAGTTAAGAGCACATGCTGCTCTTGTAGAGAACGTAGGTTCAGTTCCCAACACCTATAGGTGGTTCACAGCCATCTGTAACTCCAGTTCAGGGGATCCAACACCCTCTTCTGAGCTCTCTGGGCACCACACAAATGGGCACATGCACATATATGTAGGCAAAACACCTAGACACATAAAATAAAACAAGTAGCTCTTTTGAAAATGCCTCAGAGAGGCTAAATGACCTGAATGAGCTCATACAGTTGGTCAGGGGCAGAAGGCTGGACTCTGAAGGGAACTGGGCTAGCATCCTGAAGGAGAGAGTTCCAACAGTGGGTGGGCAGAGCCAGGGAGGATAGGGAGCAGAACACTAGAGTTTAGCTGAGGTTGGCCCTGTGGCATTATGTCAGGCCACCGGGGCAGATCCCTGGACTCTCCTTCCTGCCAGAAAACACCTCACCTTCGGTTTCCCACTGGGGACCTTCCTCCAGGAAGGAAGCTGAACAAGAGGAAGATATGTAGCACCCTGGCTTCCCCCTGGAGAAGGCCCCCTCTTGTTTGTACAGAAGCTTTTCCTCACACGTAAACCGATTGTCCAGGGTCTGTTGGGTCAGTCCTGAGGGTACGAACGTGACTGGCTGAAGTTGATGGTTTGGGATCTTGTTCCTTCAGTGAGGATGACCAGGAAACCACAGAACCAGCTCTGGGAGCGTGACCAGGTGTATCTGCTCCATACAAAAAGCCTCTCTAAAGTTTACTATAAGTTTTCCATGTTGTTATCTGGTCTTTACACTACATATATTTCTGTTTGTTTGTTTTGTTGTTGTTGTTTTTTGAGAAGATTTCAATACACAGCCTAGGCTGGTCTTAAACTCAGTGCAATTCTCTTGCCCTAGGCCCCCCACTATTGGGATTGTGAGTGTGTACAACCACATTTTGCATGTGATTATGTTTTTGAATGATTTAATTTTGTTTTACTAAAAACTTCTTTTAGTTTTTTGTTTGTCCAAGTTTGCTATGTAGCTGCAGATGACCTTGAACTCCTGACCTCCTGCTTTTACCTCCCAAGTGCTTGAGGGGTTATAGGAGTCCGCCACCAGGCCTGGACTTCACCAGCTTTTTAATAATGCATGTGCACAGAATACAAATTTAAATAATGCATGTGCACAGAATACAAATTTAAGGATACAGCATGTTGAAATGTAGGTATTGTTCCAGTCCCTCACCCCTGTAACCTTAGCTCCCTTCCCTGGAAGCTTACAGGACAGTATGTCTTGCTTATATGTTTTAGAGTATTTGTGCATATGTAAATGTATGCATATATGTGTATGTATGTGTAAATGAATGCTTGTGTGTTTGTGCACACCCTTTCTCACACAGAAACACATCATGCAATAGTCCTCTTGGCTGTCACTTCAGATCAGTACATGAAGAACAGTTTGCGCTTTGAAGGACCATTTAGTATTCCATTGAGTGATCTTCTGTGCCATTGTTTATTTAGCTAGTTCCTAGTGGAGACTTTGAGGTCATTGCTAACCTTTTGCTTTTAAAAACAAGGCTGTGGGGCTGGGGGATGACTCAGTTGGTAGATTGCTTGCCTGGAGTCAAAGCTCTGTGCTCATTACCCACCCTGCAGGAAACCAGGTGTGGTGGGGCATGCTTCTAATCCTGGCAGTGAAGAGGTGGAGGCAGGAGAATCAGAAGTTCAATATTATCCTCCAATACACAGCAAGTTCAAGGCCATCCTGGGCTACATGAGACCCTGTCTCAAAAGAACAGCGAAGAGTCACTAGACAAAGGCCATGGTGCTTAGTATTCCAAATTCCCCGAGCCATGAACTTCTCTGTGGGAGAGACTGATTCTGGTGCCTGGCTGGCTTGTTTATTTGAGCCGTGTTACTGTGAAGCTCTGCCTGCCTTTGCCTCCTGAATGCTGAGACTAAAGGTATGTGTCACCACACCACTGTCTTCTGTTTTGTTTTCGATCCATGTTGCTAGCGCAGAGGAGGAAGTGCTGGTTTAATAGCGTGAGGAGTCTTCCCATTAGTCCTTTTGCTGATAGACATGGGGCTGAGTCTGTGAAATGGGCTTCCCCGCCTTCCTCACAGACCTCCAGATGCAAGCAGTTCCTTCTGAGCCCGCCCTTTGACCTTCAGTTAGCACTGCATGGTGTCTAGGGCCTAAAGTGTGGTAAGCAAGCACTCTACCACCAAGCTCAATCCCAGCACCCTTTTCACCTTTCATTTTTGTCTCCTTCTTTTTGAGACAGGGTCTCATGTAGCCCAGGCCCAGACCTTGAATTGATCCTCTTGCCTTCATATCCCAGGTGCTGGATTACAGCCCAACACAATTATGCCTAGCCTCCCCCCCTTTTAAAAAAACATGTGTTATTTATTTATTTGTTTGTTTGTTTATTTGTTTGTTTGTTTATTTGTTTGTTTGTTTGTTTGGCTTCTCACTAAGTTGCCCATGCTGGCTTTCAACTCATTTTATAGCTCAAGCTGGCTTTGAACTTGGATTTTCTGACTTTGGTCTTCTGAGTGACTAGGATTAAGGGTTTATACCACTAGGCCAACTCATTTTTGCATGGTCTGATTGTTAGACAGTTAATCTTCAGAGCTGGAGAGATGACTTAGCAGTTAAGAGCAATTACTGCTCTTTCAAAAGACCCAGGTTTGGTTCCCAGCACCCAAATAATGGCTCAAGACTACCTGTAACTCTAGTTCCAGGGGATCTGATGCCTTCTGGCTCTGAGGGCTCCTGCATGTACAGGGTACACATGTACTCATGCAGGCTCCCACACATATACATAAATTTATATTATTACTCTTGTTGTTGTTGTTGTTGTTATTGCTTTTTGGAGACAGAAACTCATTATGTAGCCTTGGCTGGGCTGGAGCTTTTTATGTAGACCAGGCTTGCCTCCAACTCATAAAAGTGGCTTACCTCTGCCTCCCGAGTGCTGGGATTAAAGTTGTGAATCACCATGCCCAGCCAAACACATACATTTAAAAGTAATCTTTAAAAAAAGAAAGAAAGAAAGAAAGTTGGGGGGGCTGGAGAGATGGCTCAGAGGTTAAGAGCACTGACTGCTCTTCCAAAGGTCCTGAGTTCAATTCCCAGCAACCACATGGTGGCTCACAACCATCTGTAATAAGATCTGGTGCCCTCTTCTGGTGTGTAGGGATACGTGCAGACAGAACACTGTATACATAATAAATAAATAAATTTGCTTTTAAAAATAGTCATTTTTTAACCTAAACTGAAATCTGTTACCAACATTGTCATAACTGGGCCCTCCTGCAGCCTCTTCTCAGAGGTCTTCCCTGAGCAACCCTCATGCCCCTGGTGGTCCTGACTACACTGTGTCATAGTTCTTTATTTGTGTTTCCAACACCATCCAGACTGTGAGCTCTGCTGCTGGCATGGTAGCTGTGCACCCGTGGCTTCCCCATCCCTAGCCCAGGGCTTGTGCAGAGGAGATGCCCAGAAATGATCAGCAAGTGGATTGATTCTCAGACGGGTTCTCTCCAAGCAAAACACTCCTGACTCTTCTATTTTCATATAAGATGGTTCTTAGGCCCCATGACACCCCTCAGTAGGCTTCCATTGGCCAACGTGTCCTCCATCTGTGCTGCCTACAATTGACAATAATAAAGGCATATCAGCCTCTCCTGTACTACTCTGAGGGTACAGAGGTGGGTCAGTTCCAGCCCTTTCTAGGAGTCACAGCTTTGTAGCAGAGACACATCTGTAGACAAAATGAGCAATCAAGTGTTAAGTGGACTGCAAGCAGTGTGAAGAGAAACTGCCAGAACACAGAGGGAGTGATAAATCTAAAACGGCAAAAGTGGGTGAGAAAGCCTCAAGGTGAGACTTGATGGGTTAGGATTCTGGGTCGTGAAGTAAAAACAAACACTCTGCTCATAACAACACCAATCCAAGAGAATGTTTAAAGTGACCCGTGCTGCAATCTCAGCATCAAGAGGCAGGGGCCGGAGCGTTGCTACAAGTTTGCCTGGTCTACTAAGTGAGTTCAGGCTCAACCAGGGTTAAATAGTGAGACTATGTTGGGATACACCTTTAATATCAGCACTCAGAAGCATCGGCAAGTGGATCTCTGTGAGTTCAGGCCAGCCTGATCTACATAGTGAATTGAGACGCTGTCTCAAGAGAGAGAGAGAGAAGAAATAAGGATAGGAAGGAAGAGAGGAAGGAAGAGAGGGAGGAAGAGAGGGGGGGAGGAAGGAAGGAAGGAAGGAAGGAAGGAAGGAAGGAAGGAAGGAAGGAGAAAGGAGAAAGGAGAAAGGAAAAGAAAATAGTGAGACTGTCTTAAAAAAAAAAATGAAGTCTGGGTTGGGTGTCAGGCATAATTATCAGGGTCTCAAATAATGGATCAGGACTAGCTCTTCCTTCTACTCTTAGCTCAGCTTACCTTGCAACTGGCTTCACTCTGTCTTGCTAAGGGTACACCTTATATAACCTAATATTTGAGCCTCCACTTTCCTAATGCATCTCTTCATATATGACCCATTTGTGATCAGGTCCTTGTCTGAAAGCCTTTTTCTGGGAGACCCAAATTCACTTCTGACCCATCCATCAAGTAGGAAAACCTCAGTCAGGACTGATGTTTTGGTTTTTAGTGGCCTTCGTGTGGGTTTACAAATATTTAAAAACTCCAAGGCACTGCCCCTCCTTCCAGAAGCGGCTGGTCTGGTGGGGGAAACCCATAATAATGCCTCCATAATTAGGCTGGCTAATTTCATGTCAATTTGACTTAAGCTAGAGTCATCTGAGAGGAAGCAGCCTCAGTTGAAAAAATGTCTCCATAAGATGGACTGTAGGCCAGCCTGTAAGATATTTTCTTAATTAGTGATTGATGGCAGGAGGGCTCAGCCCACTGTGGGTGGGGCCATCCCTGGACTGGTGGTCCTGAATTCTATAAGAAAGCAGGCGAGCAAGCCATGAAGAGCAAGCCAGTAAGCAGCACCCCTCCATGGCCTCTGCATCAGCTCCTGCCTCCAGGTTCCTGCCCTGCGTGAGTCCTGTCCTGGCTTCCTTCAGTGATGAACAGTGATATGGACAGATAAGCTGAATAAACCCTCTCCTTCTCAAGTTGCTTTCATCATGGTGTTCCATCACAGCAACAATAATCCCAACTGAGGCAATAGCCTTTGGGGTGCTTTGCCAGCAGTGCCTTCATTTGCCCCTCAGAACCCTCCAGGATTTGCAGGACCAAGATTCCTGTTTGGCAGGTAATGATCCCGAGGCTTAAAGTACTGGGCCCAGAGCCGATGATGTCCTCAGCTGACTTTCCCTCCATTGCACCCAAGTCTTCACTGTCTAGGTGGCTTCCAGACTCGGAAGATTTAGGAGATTCTGCCTTTCTGTGTTCAGATGTGTTCCAGTAAAGACAGCCACATCTGTTACCTGTCTTCCAGATATCTGATGACGGTTGAGGTGGATGAGTTGAAGCACCAAAAAAACCAAACAGTGCACTTATGATCCAGGGGCTCCCACATCGCCGCCGCTCGTAGCCTGGAGGCTGCCACAGCTAGGGCATGTTTTCTATCAGTTTGGAGACTTGAGAAGTCAGGGCAAGTCTTCCCACGTCAAATGGCACTGTCCCTAAGAACAGGATTTTAATCAGAGCGATAGGCAAGGAAAGGGGAACTAGATGGGAATGGAACCTAGAAAGACAGAGAAGGACATCTAATTTAGTGCAGGGGACTTTCTGAGAGGAAGCACGTCCCGACGGAGAGAACAGCACAGGCAAAGAAGGCCTGGAGGGATGGAGAGTACATGGGTGCTTTTGAGACTGAAGGTTGTTGTTGTCGTCTTTCCGGGGGGATTCACACCCTCCCCCACATGCCTTAGTTCTCTTACGCCTCCCTACTGCACCCCCTCACCCCCAGACCCGGGCTGGAAGAGAACTGGAGAGCAACCCCTCGTCCTGGCTGTTGTCACTGCCTAAGCCAGACCCTTCTGCACGTCCCTCCGTGTGCGGACATCCTCTGCTCGGCACAGGCCTCGTTGCTCTGGAGTTTGGGTTGAGCCAGCAGGAGGCGGCGGTAGATCAATGGCAGGAGGAGAGAGAAAATGGTATTTATTCCAGCATGGCTGGTTGCAGCTCCAGCCTGGATGCTCTCCCCACCACTGTCCTTCACCAGATTCTTGGAATTCCCCATCCCTTCCACCTTCCAGCTGGTTCCCCTTCCTGCCACAGCTAGCCAGATGCACTGCCCTGCTCCTTGTTGATTTCCTAAGCCCTCATCATACTTTCTTCAAACTGCCCAGTGTCAGGTGGCACTGTTTTCTGCCGGGACTCCCCCCTCCCCCACGTAACACATGGCCCCAATCCATAGTCAGAGAATGGACAGAGAGCCCTGTGGCATGCTGGGTAAATGTCAAGAGTTGTTGATTTTCATTAACTGTTCACCCTTTCCCAGCCCAAAACATCAGAGCCCAGGATATCCAAGATACCTTGTACACAGAATTTTAAAAGCCCAAAGGTTATCGACCCTGTTTTGGCAGAGGAAATGGAGTCACACAAGTTGCCTAACCTCTACCCACAGGTTCCGCCTCTAGTTGGTTGGGGTCACAGACTGAAAATATTCAAGGAAAAAATATTCAGGGGAAAATAAAAAAGGCCTTTGTCCTGATTTTTTTCTTTTGTATTTTTATTTATTTATTTTGAGACAAGGTATCATGTATTCCAGTCTTACCTCAAATTTGCTATATAGGCAAGAATGACCTTGAACTTCTGGTTCTCCTGCCCCCAGCTTTCCAGCTGGGATGATAGGTATGTACTGCCATGCCCAGTTTACGTGATGCTGAGGATGAACTCGGAGCTTTGTGTATGCTATAAAAGCATTTTGCCAATTGAGTTACATCCCATTTGGCCCAACAACACACCAACTCTTTCTTGTCATATTCCCTAAATAATACAGTACAAAGACTCTTTACATAACATTTAAATTGTATTATGTATTGTAAATTATCTAGAGATGATTTAACATATATAGGAGGATGTGCACAGACTATAAAAATGCTACACCATCTTAATAACTTGAGATTTCTTGGTTTGCAGTGTTCACAGGGCTCCTGGAACCAGCCTTTCACAGACACTGGGGGCTGGCTGCAGTTAGAGGCAGGTCCACAGGTTAACTCAAGCCTGGACTCAGGAGGAATGGGTAACTTGATGTAATCACTAAATCTGATTCATTCTCCATTTCCCCTGGCCAAGCACCAGGCTTCTAAACTGTTGAGAGGTCCCATCCATGCTTACCCTATCTCTCCAGCCTTGTCTCCCACCTCCTAGCCACTCTGGGAACACTATGGTAAAAATACATATCTGGATTTTGCTCTGAGAGCTCATAGTCTAATGGGAAGGCAGAACCTAAGTCAACACACAGATCTACAGACAGGTGGGTGGAGGCCCATGAAAAAGGGATGTGGATGGGTAATGGCACCTTTACTGAGAGACAGAGATTGGGGGCAGCTGGAGTTCTGGAGCACGTGTCACTTAGGATGAGTGAGTTGTTAGACCTGGGGTCTGATGCCAGAGGATTTAGCCTAAAGGTTGAAAAGCACCCTGCTGTTCTCCTGGCTTTCTCCAGTTCGATCTTTTCTTGGAGAGTTTTCCTTCAGAACACAATGCCAAGAGATTTCCACAGCCATAACCATCATTCATTCATTCACTCATTCATTTGCTCAACAGATTCATCTTTCCATCTACTCTGTGCTAGATTTGGTTCTGAGATTGACTTGGTACCCTCCAAGAGTTCTGTTCCAGGGTTGGAGCCTACAAAGAAAGCAAATAATCATAACCCAGAATGGAAGGTGCTGGGCTAAAAGGAAGTAGTGCAGAAGCACCAAAATGGGCCTCAGAAGCAGACAGACTTAATACCAGTCACGGAGAAGGCTCTGTTTCAAGATGGTCAAGGGAGTGGACAACCATAAGGGGAGTTAGAGTATCCTGGGACTTGAAACTCTTGGGCATCATTGCCACCCTTAGACCTGATGGGAGAGAGAGAGTCAGGGAGAGTCAGTCAGAAGATGGTGCCTCAGCTGAGGATGTAGCCAGAACCCTAGCAACAGATTAGAAAATAAATGCAGGATGGTCAGTGAGATGGCTCAGCAGGTAAGGTCGGTCACTCATCACCAAATCTGCCAACCTGAGTTCAATGCCCAGAACCCACGTAATAGACAATGCTATTGACAAGCAAAACAGAGAAGGGTATTAGGGAGTATGAGAAGGAAGGGATTTGAACTGGAAAAAGGTGGTTAAGGAAGGACATCACAGGAGGGTGGCATTTAAGCTAAGACTTGAAGGTGGTGTATCTCTAGGAGAGTCTTTCCCCCATCCTAAAGTTAGCTCACTCTAGGCTCAGTCTCCTCTCTCTCTTCACACTCCCCAACTTAATGGAAGACCTTGCACCTGAGGATGAAGGAGCTTCTCTCTCACAGGCTCCTCGGGGACAGAAACTGTTGACTCCTGCTCTTTCTCATCTAACGAACAACGCCTTGACCACACACATCCCGAATGCCAAGCTCTGCATGCATGACCTTCATAGGAAACCTGCACAGCACAGTCAGGACATGAGGCAGTTAAAGCCGTGTTCCAACAGCTCCTTGGTCAGCTGCCTTCTCTAAAAGAAAGATTAGGCTTTCATGTTTCCAGTGCGTGCAAAAACCAAAGGGCAGAGGGAGGCAGCTTGAGATGTGAAGATATCCTGACAATCGGAGGCAAAGAGCTTCCTGATTCTAAAATGTTATTGAAACAGAAGATTATCTGTGTCCTCAGAGCATTAGCAGTCGAATTAACTGCCCAGCTCTCAGTAACTGTAACAAACAGTCCTAGGTCATGAATACAGGCTCTTCCCAAACTAGGGGAGGGAAGAGGACCTTGATGGAACCAAGGCTGCTTACCCAAGGATAGTCTTTTAAATTTTTTCAGATTTATTGATTTTTATTTTAGGTCTATGATTTTTGCCCACCTGTATGCCTGTATACCACATATATACCTGGTACCAGAGGAGGTCAGAAGAGGGCATTAGATCCTTTAAAACTAAATTGGGTTTACAGATGGTTGTGAGATATTGTGTGAGTACTGGAAACCTAACAGGGTCCCCTGCAAGAACAGCAGGTGTTCTTAGCTGTTGAACCATGTTTTTTCCACCCCTGTGGGTTTTGGTGTGTGTGTGTGTGTGTGTGTGTGTGTGTACCTGAGTGTTTTACCTGCATGTATGTCTGTGCACTCCTTGTATGCCTGGTGCTCTCAAGGCAAGTCTTAAGCATCACTGGGAGTCTTGTTTTTAAAAATGCTGGTTTCTGGGCCCCACTCCAGACCTTCTGACTCAGAGCCTCTGTGAGGACCCTGCAGTCTGCTTTACTGAAACAAGCACCTCCTTGTTTTGTGGATTGGGAACTGAGAGTGGGAACCTAGGTGGCCAGGATGGCTTCTCTGACAGGTGGTCTCCAGCTTAGGGAGAAATGACTGGATAGAAACCACATGGCAATGATGTGTTTGGAAGGAGATTAGAAATTATGTGCAAGATGCCCACCGCGTGGCAAGTATTCTTGTTCTCCCTGAGGCTTCTTAGATAATCATATCCTAAAGGTCTGGAATTGAAATTATGTGACTCAGAAACACTGCAGTAGATCTGAATGTGTTAATTGTGTGACCCTCCGCTGGTAAAGAGAGCTTGAGAAAGTGGTCCCTAAGTCCCTGAGAGGCTGGTCCCTGTTTCTGTCGTTTTCCTGTTGGTGGCCTCCCGGCCCTCCATTTCTCAGCTCCCCTTGGCTTCTTCTCTTACGTAGCCTGTAATATCATCAGAAACGATTTGAAGGAGGACCCAGTGTCTGGAGAACGAGTGATCTGGGGCAGACACCAATTAAGATGTGGCTGGACGCAAGTTGATCAGGAATGTGAGGGACTACGGAGGGAGAAGGCACCTGCTGGAGTGTAGTGGATTCTGAGTCTCAGGTCTGACACTAACTTGCTTGGTGAGTATAGACAAGTCACCTCCCCAATTTGGGCATCTGCAAACTGGAAAACAGGGTTTGTGTTAGAATCAGTTTTGGTTTTTTGTTTTTGTTTTTGTTTTTCCCTGGCTATTCCGGTTGTAGTTTTTGGGTTCTGAGAACACGTTTAACCCTACCATAAGCCTGTGAAGAACGCGTGTAAGAATGGTGGTACCCACTGTGAGGAAGCCAAGGCCCCAGTAGGGAGCTGCTCTGTGCCACACGGCCACACAGGTGCCACGCCCAACTCCATCAACCCCCAGCGCTTGGTCTGGGTTTCTGAAGAACAGCTTTTTGCTGGGTTGGCTGAGACATAGCGACACAAAAAATTCGGTCTCAGGTCCAGGAAGCGGGCGGTTCCCCACCACCGGGTGAGGCCAAGGAGCTGGGCGGAGGCACCCGTGGCTAGCCAGCGCTGAAACTGGTGTGCTAGGGCAGGGCGGGGCCGGAGGAGGGGACACGCGGGGAAGGGTAAAGAGAACCCAGAGCCAGTAGGAGTGCAGAGCAGTGAGGGCAGGGAGCGCTGCTGTGCATCACTGCCGCGCTCATCGGAGACAGACCCCAGAGGCAGGTAAGGAGCACCCACAGGGTTTGAAAAGTGCAGGCGTTTGCAGCTCCCTGGAGGGATCCAGGATGTGTTTTTCCTTGACAGGCAGGACCCGATTTGGGATGCTGGTAAAATACTGTGTAGATTCTCCCCAGGGAGAAGAGCGGGTTATGCCCAGGCAGCGCGAGGGAGACGAGAGCTTAGCTGCGCAAGGCCGTCGTGGGAGGCTCGCACACGTCCTGCCAGGACTCCCTCCAGGCAGCCAGAGCTCCTCCCCCTACAGATAGGCAAGAGAACAACAGGTCTGCTGGGGGCATTCGCGGAAACACCATTCCAGGAGTCAGTCTGGCCCGACCAAAGCTGCGGGCTCTGCAGAAGTGCCATGCCCACTCTACTCCACTGTACACTCTCTGCGACCAGTTCTAGGGAAGCCCGGGATTCCCAAAGCATCTTGGGCGGCTGGTAGCAGGTCTACGTTGGAAGGTTCTAGTTTTCAGTGTAAACCTGTGCCGGCCAACCTTGGCTCTGTGACTTGTGCTTTCTTCTCTTAGGTCACACCTGTAGAACGGGTCTCCTTCTCCAGCTGCCCCACATAAACCACATTAGGGCACGGGAGTATTTGAGAGGTCTCTTAGCCAGCGTGGGAGAACCCAGGGAGCGATTCCTCCTAATTCCTGCTTCCTGCTCCTCGTTCATTTGCATGTGAGGAAACTGAGGCCCTTATCTAGGGTCACACCAGGGGCCAAACTGAATGAGAGCCAGTGTCTCTTCACCCTAGCCCAGGACTCTATTTCACTTAAAGACATGGAATAAACCCATTCTCTCTGGCACTCAGCCACTTTGTCCATTCCAAATGGAGGGGTGCTATGCTGCAGGCATTAAAAATTGCCTTCCAAGTCTTGACTCCCTCAGATGAAAAGCAACAAGCAACTTTCTTCACTTCTCACTTCTCAAGGTGCATTTCTGTCTAATGCAGAGGTGCTTGAAGCACCTTCTGAGAGGGAAAGGTCAGACCTCCAGTCTACACATGGCTACACATACTGGCCCAGGAGGGGCAGAAACCCAGGTCTCCTCCATCTCATACTACAGAATGGCACTTCTAATGGCAAGGGCGACAGGGTTCATCAGAAAGCATGGGAAACAGTGACGGAGGCCAACATTTCTGAGATTCACAAAAAGTAGTAAGAAACCCCCGGTGTCTGTGGAGGGCCACAGCAGGCCGTGGCACATGGGTTACCGTTCTTGGTAATATGGGGTGAACTGAGTTGTGGAGAGCTAGGGGAACAATGTGAGCAGGCTTCCCAGTAATGTTCTCTTACATTTGCTGTTTCTAAGACACTTTCCCATCTATTGTCTCTTCCAGTTTTCACAAGGTAAGCTGGGCATGGGTAATTGCCTCCATCTTACAGATGGGGTTCTGAGAAAATAAACGCAGTATTCAAGGTCACACAGCCAGACACAGGCAGGACTGGGATCATGAAAGGCTCCCTTGAAAGGCAAGATCACAGGCTAGGCTGAGATTGGGGCTGTGTGTGTGTGCAGTTTGTGGGTGTGGGTGGCCACACCTTAAGTAGGTACACAGGGAAGAGCATTGCAAAACCATTTATTGGTGTTTGGGGGCCAAGAATGTTTGCCCTTTGGATAAATGGGTTTGGATCAGATGCAGGAAGTGTCTGGCTTCCAAAGGAGGCTTACAATTGCCCTTCCCTGCCCCATGCCACCTGATCCAGGAGCCTCCTCTTTCCCTAAGGCAGCCTGTCCTGATCTACTTAGTTTTTCTTTTAAAGCACTGAAAGCTGTTCCCATGAATCTGTTGGGAAGGAGTTAAGGTGGGGGGCTCTCTTATGGAAGAGGTATTCATTCACTAGTTCTCTTATTCTTCAGTGTTTGCTATGCAAATGGGCCTGGAAAATAAAGGAATGCATGAGGTCCAGGGCCCTGCCCTGAAACCTCCGAGCATAGAGCATATACGCATGAACACACTGGGCCCACAGGTATACTCACCCACAATGGCTGAACAGCAGGATTTTCTAATGAGGCTGTTTCCAAAGCCCTCTCGTAACAAATGAGAGAAACTAAGTAGTTGCTGAGTCTGGGAGGGGAGAGGAGTCTTGGGAAGGATGAATGCTGAGCAGAGGACAAGTGCAAAGGAATTCCTGCTTAAGAAAACAGCATGAGCAAAGGCAAGATTCACGGAAGTGGAGGCAGTGTCTGTCGGCTGAGTTCCCAGCCTGCAGCTCACTGTCATGGGCAGACTCTGGGAGAGCCTTAGGGAGATGGAGCCAGTACAGCTGTTAGTCTTCATTCCAAGCTAGCTCATTGCCTATTTCAAGGAAAGGCCTCTCTATGACAGGAACTCTGCCTCTTCCATCCTGGAAACTTGATAATCAATGACTCTCCAGGAGACAGAAGCCAGAGGCACGTCCTAGGAAACCAGGCTACTCCTTTTTCAGCTCTCTGCTTCTCCTTGCCCCAACAGTATGCCCAGTACCTGGCACCTTATCCCCACCCAGACCCAGCACCTGAGAGTATGTACTGTGGCCTCTTTGTTCCCCAGTCAGAACTCCAAAGGTCCCAAGAGACTCTGACTGGAGGGTCTGATGGGTGCTTGCCTCTCCACTCCACTCAGTGAATTCCAGCCTGCCCTTCACTTGCCTCTTACTCCCTTGTCCCACCCACACTATCTGTCTCTTCCCCTGGACAGACCACCCGTGCGGGTGAGGGGCTAGGAGGAAACGGGGACACGTCAACCAGTTGTCCCTCAGTTTACCTAGGCTGGAATGTCAGGTGTAAGTCGATCCAGAGACTCAGGAGTATCTTAACCTGCTAGGAAGACTGCCGCCCTCTCCATCTGGGGCTTTGAAGGCCTCTAGAAGGCTCCCAAAGGCTGCCTCCACTAGCCAAGCCAATCTCGCAAGATCTCACATGACTCTAATGATTCATAGTCACAGGATATTTGAGCTGACCCTGACCCCCTTCATTTTACAGATGCAGATAGAAGTTGAGATTTAAAAAAAAAAAAAAAAAAGGAAATCACAAAGTCACACAAGTAGCAGCTGGAGCACGACAGCTGTCTGGGCTCCCATTTCCTTTACTGTAAAATGAGGACAGTCAGCCTTCGTGAACACTGAAGGTCTTCCAGCTCCTGTACTACACCACCACCACCATCTGCAGCACTTCCAGCTCTGCCTTACAGAATGCGCTTTAATTTTCACAACAAAGCCATGCTACAGAGTTCATTCTGGGACATGTTCATTTTAATTATTTTATGGCATTTATTGGGAGTGTGTGCGTATATGGAGGTTAGAGGACAGCTTTCAGGAGTTGGTTAGTTCTCTCTTTCCACCATGTAGATTCCAGGATCAAACTCAGGCCATCCGAGTTAGCAGTAGGAACCTTTACTCACTGAGCCATCACGGTGGCCCGCTGGGGCACATCTGTATGCTGTCTGTCCAAATGGATTTGATTAGTAATGCTCCTTCTATTTCTAGGGAACTGCAGACTACCATTTCACAGCTCAGCTCACTCTCTTGGGTTCTAAAAGGCTTCTCCTAAGGTGCCAGCACCCTGGGGAAGGAGAAGGTTTTGAGTGTGTGCCGTTGGCTGGGCCACAAATTAAATTCAGGCTTCCCACAAAGTCACCCACTTAAGATGTTATGAACCTGGGACTGGGAGACAGCAATCAGATGTCCCTTGGCCACCACATAGTTCCTGTAGCTACAACTCTAGGCTGGCCTGGGCCAGCTGTTTCAGGAAGGGGAAAGGAATAGGGGTGGGGTCAGAACCCACAGAAAAATGATTGCACAACCTTTAGGAACTGACCTTGGGTGATCCACCCTTGGTTCTGAGGTTTGTGTGTCTGGTTCCTTTCTTTTCCTCCTCTTCTGCTTCCTCCCTAATTTCTAGCACTTGGCTTTCCTGTCAACGCCAAAACTCTGGCTGTATCCACATCCCTGGAGAGGCCAAGGAACTGAGGAGCCGTGGGACACCCACCAGGAGATTCTCAAAGATGTCTCGGAGCCATCAGAGTTCCTGTGCTATTTGGTGAGTTCTCCAGATCTGTGATGCCTTCCCTGTGCTCCATCAGTCAAAACCCCTTTCCAAGGAAGGATACCCAGGAAAGCTGACCAGGAACAGGGAGACTTCACCTCTGCTGTATGGATGCTTTGGGTCTTCAAAACTGAGTGTATTTGCTTCTCAAAATGAAAAGCATATCCACCCTCTTCAATGCAGTAAAAGAGTGAATACTTACAGAGGCTTTGGGAAGCACAACAGTCTTAGTTAGAGTTAAAAACGCTTACCCCTAAATCTGCCCTCTTAACCACCAGAGTGCATAACTAAGTAGTATTGCCTATCTTTACATTGCCGTGGTATAAATCTCTACATCTTTGTATCCTGCAATAGATACTTTACACTCATTGTTCAACAACTCCCACTGATGATCTTTTTTTGATAGATAAGGAAGCCATGTCCATCACAGAAACTAACCTCCCTCAGTGTGGGCTTGTCTAGATCCATGCTGTTTGTCTGTGTCTATCAATTCGTCTGGGGCTTTTCCTCCTTAGACATCATGTTAGTCATTCCCGCCCCCAAATCCCTCTCAGGTCTTACATCTGTCCTGCTCCCACTTTTTCATGCTTTCTACCTTGCTCCAGAACTCAACACCTGTTCCCAGACATCTTAAGATCCTTATCACCAGCCTGCCTCAGCTCTCTCCCCTGCCAGGTCACATAGCAGTTAGATCATTATTTCAAAGCACAGATCTGCACATTTTCCCTCTTAAAATGCAATGGTATCTTTAAAGCCAACTGTGGGGGCAAGTCTCAACACTCAGCATGGCACTCCAGTCCCCTGTGATTTAGCCCCACTGGTTTCTTCTGTCCCACATCCTGTCTTCTCCTTCTGCCCATCTTACATTCCAACTTCTTGAAGTCTTCTTCCATTCTTCTAGACATTTGTGTACTGTCTTGTTGATGTTCATCTCTCTCCCGTCCTTGCCTTCTCTACCTCTTAGAATGGTTCAAGATCCAGTTCAAATCACTCCATCCCAGTGAACATGCTCTAAGCCCTGATAAGTGTTAATCACCTTAAGTAGCTCTTTTACAGAGCTCCTGGGTTGTCACCTGCATCCTATTAGGCTGGCCTTGAGGATGAGGACTAGGTTTGAACTTTCTCAAGGCCCCAGCACAGACCCTAGTCCAGGAAAATGACCCATTGGGTCATTAATTTCACTGTGGTGTTCCTGCTTGCCAGCAGCCCATGTGGAGGAGAACTCAGGTTTCTTGCCTCTTACATCTTAATTCAGGAAGTCTGTGTTCTTTTCCTCCTTCATCCAGACAAGAGCACAAGTAATGGATGGCAGAGAACCGCAAAGGCCTTTCATGGAGTGTAGGCCAGTCCTGGTGGGCAGTAGGGTGCTGCTATAGTATTTAGATTCTGTTCCTCTAATTCTGCATAGAGCTGTCATGAGTATTTATCATGGCCAGAACTACCTTTTCTAGGGGAGAGACCGGTAGGTAATAATCATGTTTGGTACATACAGGGAATAATAATGTTTGCTGACAGTTCTACCTAGGTGAAAGAGAGCTTTGGAATCAGCCATTGAATTGTGGGTATTTAGACTATTAAAGAGTCCTGAAAATAGACACTGTTTACTACTCCCTGATCATGAATAAGCTACTTATTTGTTTGGGGACTCAGTTTTCCTGTGCATAAAATGGAAGGAGTTAGATGAGATAACCTCTGAAGTTTTTGTAACCTAGTCAATTTATGTAATCCAAGAAAAAGAGAGTAATGTGGCTTCAATGGCCGGGAAAGGCTCTATCCCACACGCCCTGTGGGATGTTTTCATGAGTGCTTATGTACCGCAGGGAGGGAAGCAGGTGTAGCACTTCCTGTCACTGAGCCTGAGGCCTAGTGGAGAAGACAGACAAGCAAAGAAGAGCAGAGAAGAGACATGGAATCGGGGCTCTAGCCTGGTCTGCAAAGTGGGGAGTCGTTCAAGCTGCGGATAACAGAGGCACCCTTTCCCTTTCTTCTCTCACCATCAGATCGCATTCCAGTTCTTCCTGTACCTCAATTGCTGTTGCTATGGAGACTTCCAATGGGACTGAGAGCTGGTACCAGAGCCTCCATGCTGTGCTGAAGGCTCTGAATGCCACCCTTCAGAGTCACTTGCTCTGCCGACCTGGGCCAGGGCCAGGACCTGGGCCAGACAACCAAACTGAAGAGCGTCAGGCTAGCCCTCCTGGCCGTGATGACAACTCCTACATGTATATTCTCTTTGTCATGTTCCTATTTGCTGTCACCGTGGGCAGTCTCATCCTGGGATATACCCGTTCACGCAAAGTGGACAAACGTAGTGACCCCTACCATGTGTACATCAAGAACCGCGTGTCTATGATCTGATGTGAGGTGCCTGAGGATGATGGAAGATTACAATGCCTGAGGATTGTCTTCTTGGGCCTCTAGAATTCAGCTCTGGACCCTATCAAGCTTCAGTGTCTCTATCTATATAAGAGCAACAAGAAACTGGTAAGAGATGTTGTCACTGGGACCAGAGAGGAGGGGCTGGTAGGTCTGGCCTTGTGGATAATACACTTTTTTTCCAGACAAGATAGGCATGATAAACCAGGAGCCCATGAACAAATATATAAAAGTATGGACTACTAGCAAGTAGGAAAAGAGGAAGGCAAAGGGAAATGGAGCAGAAGACGCTCTGGACACATACTCTTTCAATGTACGATCTTCAAACATGAGAAACTTTGATAAAATCGAGTAATGCTACTTATTTGTGTTTATATTTCTTTAAACATACCTAACATATATGGGTTTTGCCTCATCTGCCTACAAAGCAGAACAGGAACCATGACTGGAATCCAGGAACTCTGGTCCTTTTGTCTAGGACTTCTCAATGACACATGGGTAAGATCCTGGCCCAAAGAACTTGAGGCCGAGCTCAGTAGTGCATGCCTGTAATCCTAGTGCATAAGAGGCTGAGTAGGGAGGATCATTTGAGTTCAGGAGTTCAAGACTTGCCTGGGCAAGCCCTGTTTTGGTAGGGAGCTGGGGTGCGCAGGGAGGGGGGAGACAGTGAGAAATATCTTACTTTTACAAATATTACTAAAGACATGTCACTGTGTTAATGTATTGCTCAAGCACTTCTGGGAACTTAAGACAGAAACTGCAAAGCGTAGGGTCCTGAGCATTATATTCATTAGTGACATGGGCATGTACCTCTTAAGCCATGTCACCCGGTCCTTCCCAGTCACGTCTCCAATCCCAGGGACTTGGTTTAACGGGAGAACCAGTGAGCATCTTACTTTTAAAGTGGTGTATAACTTTAACTGGTTGTTCCGGTTGGAAGTTTTTCATTTTTGTTAACTTGATACAATATAGAATCATCTGAGAAGAGGGAAAGTCAGCTGAGAAAATGCCCCCATCAGACTGGCCTGTAGGTTATTTTCTTGATTGATGATTGGTGTGAAAGGTCCCAGGCCACTGGAGTAGTGTCATCCTTGGGAAATGGTCCTGGATATACAGGAATGGGAACTGAACAGGCCAGGATGAGGAAGCCGGTAGGTAACTTCCCCATTGATTCTGCTTCGGTTCCTGCCTCCAGGTTCCTGCTCTTACTGCTCTCAGTGATGGACTGTGACCTGAAAGATGTAAGATAAACAAACCCTTTCCTCCCCAAGTTTCTTTTGGTTATGATGTTTATCACCACACTAACAACCTTAAGTAAAAACAGCTGGTCCTTTTTTTCTCTGTAGTATAACGTTTAATAGCCTTATCAGTTCTGCTCTTACATTCACATGCATTAGATGGAAGCACATAAAATTGCTATTTGTAGGTCAAAAGCAGGTGAGTATCAGTCCTTTTGCATGAGTCTACCTAATTCGTATACCATGGTGAGTAAATTCTTCACCAGCTATTTGCTCCATGTCCCACACTGAAGCCAACCATTGCTGTGTCTGATTTCAATCTCAAGGATCCCTGTGTGTTTCCCAGAAGGCCCACTGAAACACACATACTTGTATTCAGCAACTGCTCAGAGGATTTTTGATAGCAGTTATCTCAATGGCTTGGATTATAGGTGGATTTTCCCTTTCCATTTCAGCAGTGCATGTGATACATGACATATAAGACCCAACATATGATGCTTGCATTATAAAGGGCACAAAAGCTGCTTCTCCCAGTAAAATCAAATATTTCTCAGTTAAAAGCCTGGGCTGCTCTTGCAGAAGACACAGGTTTGGTTTCCACCTCCATGTGGCTCACAACTCTCTGACTCCTGTTCTAAGGGGTCCAGTGCCCTCTTCCAGCCCCTGAGGGCACCAGGCATGCTGGTGATGCATGGACAGGCATGCAGGCAAACAGCCATACACATAAAATAAAAATGAATAAATCTTTAAGAACAATAAGATAAATGCTTCTGTGTTTCTTGAGTGGAGGCTCAAAAGAGCAGTTATGTTGGATCTCTGCAAAAGTACCAGAGCCAGTGTTTTGAGCTCTCTCTCTCTCTTTTTAAAAATCTCCTCTTGAGGGGGAAGGGATGACTTCCTTAAGGACACATGATAAGGCAAGACAGCAGATTCTAGAGTCTACAGCCGATGGGACTCTAGAGGCTATCTAAACACCCAAGTAAATGGTGGGCTGCAGTCAAGTAGAGCTTTGAGTGGCCAGGTGATAAAGGAGAGAGGTGTTTTTGAGAAACGAGATTCACTTGACCTGCAGGATTTGGAGAAAGGGAGAAATGGAGAACAGGAACTGAGTTCCGAAATGTAGAATAAACAGGCAGGGTGAATGGAGAAAATGGGAAGGGGAGCTTGAAGCAGAGACCTTCAAATCACCGTCCTTGGGAACTGGGGACAAGGAGCAGAGATTGCCCCTGTGTGACTCTGTGACTCTGTCCCCATCTGTGAAGAGGTCTCGGCACACACCTATACTCAGCAGGAGATTTAATTCTAATTCCTTTACTTGCAAGGTGCAGAAACCCAGACATATTAATATGAGTACAGGGGATTATGAGAAGCACAGCCCAGCTCATGGGTTCAAACAGGAGCTGCAGAGACTGAGGCAACCGTAGGGATCTCAGGACCAGGGACTCGTCCGAACTCACAAGAGAGGCGGGCAGTGTGTTCCACTATGAGACTTGGTAGTAGACATTCTAGAATTTCAAGTGGCAGATTTAACATCCTAATATGCTCAGATGAAGGCATTCCTCTCAGCCCTCTGTCAGATGGACCTCAGGCCAACTGTGAGGGAGCGGTGTCAGAACATCGCTCAGCCCATCACATTTTTGTCTGCATCTGTTTGCCCTCTGCTGGCCAAATCTCAGAACACAGTTTTGACTCTCAAAGCAAAATTTCAGCCTCATTTTTACAGCTGGTATTTGTTGTGTGCATACTTCACATAGGCACGACTGTCATATATAAGTAAAACAATGCCCAAGGGCATTTGCTATGCGTCAGGCAGTGGCCTACAAACTTATGCTTTTTAATTCAGATTTTAAAATTCTCATGATGATATAACATAGCGGGTACATCCTATAATTTTCAAAAAAGCTCACTTATTTTTGATCTAGTATCTTCAGAACAAACCATTCAGTCATACCTGTGGTGTGCACAGGCCAGATCTGAAGTTCCCTGGAACTAAATGGGAAAGTAATTTGGAAAAATGAGAGCAAAGTTTGACACCAGTGATGCTGAATTTACTAGAAAGAGCACCCGGGACAAATGTTTAGTGGTGAGGAATGCTTGGCAGGCAGAATGTGCAAGAAAAAATGAGGTAGACAGGGAAAGAAAAGAGCCGGACAAAGTGTGCCAGGTTATGTCTGGCCTTGGTCTGACGCACAGGGAGCTGTCCTGTGTGGCTGGGACATACACTGTATAGCAGAACACACACTCCTTTGAGGTAAGGGAACCTTTTGTACCCCTAGTCAGTCCATCATTGGGAAGACCAGAAGAGGAGGGAAGAGGTTCTGGTCAGTGGAGGACAGTTCTGTGGAGAAGGCCAGGCAGCCATGAGCTGTGGCAGGAGAGCACCATGAACACAAGCTAACCAGGATATTCTCTTGGTTGAATTAGCATCAGTTTGGTTCCTGGAGAAGGTTCTGAAGTTTGCCACTGAGTTGGTTCCACCTTTTGTGGCTCTCCTTTTATGGATGTTGGGCCTATGGTGATTAGAGGGGTACTGAACCCCTGCCTTCCCCCCAGGTATGCTTACGTTTGCCTGAGGCCCAGTCTGGGGAAGGTGCAACACTAAGCTAATGATAGCATCACTGCCCCCAGGTGAAGGGTTTTACATAGGACTGCATCAGCATCTACAACAGCAGTGCTAACTGAGAAACGAGCAGAATGCTCCCGCTAGAGAGAGCCTTAAGAAGTTTAAGAAATGAGATGGGAATTGGGCAGGATGGTACATGCTTGCAATCCCAGCACTTGGGAGGTAAGGTAGGAGGATCAGGAGTCCAAGGGCATCCTCAGCTACATAGTGAGTTCAAAGCTGGCCTTGGCTACAGGAATAGGGGTTCTCAAAAATCAGGGGTGAGGGGAAGAACATGAAATAAATAACAAAAACACAATGGCATTAAATAGAAGCAAATAATAAACAAAAAGTTAAGTACCAGAAGGCAGAGGGGACAGACATTAATGCAAAAGTCAAAAAGAGGAAAGGGACAGCAGGACGATGACCTTTACTAGAGGCTGGCATGCTGACTCATTTGCAATCTCAGCACTGGGAAAGTGGAGGCAGGTAGATCCCTGGGACTCACTGGCCATCCAGTCTAGCCTACTAGGAGAGTACCCAGCCAATGAGAGATCCTGTCTCACAAAATAAGATGGATGGTATCTGAGAGACATCAGCCAAAGCAGCCCTCTGGCTTCCACATGCACACATATATACATGTACCTACCTGCATGTAGAAGCATGTACACCACATACTAAAAAAGGAGGAAAAGGAAGTGTTTGTGGATGTTTGTGGAAGTGGACGTTTACTATGACTTGCTTAGGAGGTACAATAGAATGCGGTCCATGGACGGTGACCAAAGTAGGTTGATGGCTCTGCTGCATTGTCACTCAGTGACCCAGGACAATGACTCCAACTAACATGTGTTAGTCAGGGTCATTCCAGTTGAAGCATTTCTACCTAGTGAGGAGAAACAGAGAACAGCAGTCCAGGCCAGAGGTTTACTTGTAAGCACACTTGGCAAAAGCTGCATACATTTCATTTGCTCAGGTCCATTCAGGAAGGATCAGCCTACACAGGCTGCAAGGGAAGCTGGCACAGGAGGTCTGTCTGTCTGGCTACTCACATCCCAGCGAATGCCTGTTACTTTTGAACGAGGGAACAGAGCTTGGTGAACAGCTAATAGTGTTGAGTCCACCCTTCTCTCTCCCAACACAACTGGTCAAGATCCCAACGTTTATAATGCTGCTAGAAGGAAGAAATGTTGCTACTTTAATTGGATCTTCTCAGGAGGGTAATCATGGGAGCCTTAGGAGTATAACTAAGTCTGTCTTGTGAATGTGACTGTGTGACTTTTGATCTCCCCCGACTCCGCCCCCCCCCCCCCCATGGCACCATTGAGTCTGGCCTCTGTTCTCTTTGGGATGGTAATATTAACATATCAGTGTAAGCACAGGAGACACAGACAAAGCAGGGCTTTCAGAGCCAGCCCTCTGTAGAAAAAGGTTCTTCTTTCAAGTGCTACCGAGAATCCTGAACATGATCAGCCTGGTGAAATCAGAGAACCCATCTATAGCAGTGGTTAACCCGTGACAGAGTGTGCCCCTGTGGCTAAGCGAGTTAGAAGTTAGTCAAAAGGAAAGAAGGAGGAAGACAGCCAGTGTTCGATGAACAGATGCATCCTTTGCTACACACTGCCATGAGCCAAAGGTTTCATCTCTTCCTGGGGCTGCTGACAGCCAATGATGAACTAATGTAAACAAGATCTATCACTTCAGCTTCAGATAACTCTGAGCAACCATCTCAGTTCCAGAACTCCAGGGTCAGCTGAGGCTTCTACTGTAACCATACTATGAGTTAGCTTTTGTCCACTGCCCATCCTGCTCCCTTACTTCTTTATCCCCCATCTTCTCAAAGCCTCTCCCCCAAATCTTTTGTACCTAAATCCACTTCTGAGGAGTCAGTTTCTCCTTAAGAACTGCATTAACACTGAGCCCATTTGTGTGTCATAACAGATACAAACTTGGTGTCTGTTAGGACACAGGAATGGGATGATAAAAGAGAAGGAGGCGGTTACTGGTTCCAGCATACTAAAAGTGCTAACAGCCTTGCATCCATTGACTAAAAAGAACTAGCCACTAGGTGGTGCAGCACTACAGTTCTACAGCTCCTCCACAGCACAGACTATTGCCTTAAATATGGTAGTCAGCGTGATTGTCTCTAGGAGGAAAACGCTGGCTCATTCTTTCTTTCTTTCTTTCTTTCTTTCTTTCTTTCTTTCTTTCTTTCTTTCTTTCTTTCTTCTCCTCCTCCTCCTCCTTCCTCCTCCTCCTTCTTTTCCTCCTTCTCCTTCTCCTCCTCCTCCTCCTTTTCCACCTCCTCCTCCTCCTCCTTCTTTCTCCTTTTCCTTCTCCTTCTCCTCCTCCTCCTTCTTCTTCTTCCTTTCTTTTTCTTTTTTTTTTTTTTTAATATTCTAGAGACACGAGTGTCCTAAACCTTAGCATCACACTTTCTGGGCCATTACATATATTCACTGATCTCTACACAAGATTCCCAAGCTGCTATTCCTCCACCTGCCGCAGTCACTGTTGCCAAGGTGGGGCATGTGGGATTCCAAACAGTTGCTATGAGTCTCCCTAAAAATGAAGAGAACTGGCGACATAATCTGTGGAGTCCCCCTCCTTCCCCACCCTTCTCTGCTTCCCAGGGTGCATGAGAATAAGACATAACAGGATCAGTCGTGAAATATAGTGGCTCAGGGAAAGTCGTCATGGGAACCATCCCAGGAGATGGAGAGTTTGAGAAAATTATATAACAGAGTCAATCAGTTCTCTGTTGTGGAGTTCATAAAATGAAATATTCCCTATTTGGAAAAACACTTCGTCTTTGGGAGTCTGGAGGGCTTTCCTTACCCCAGGGGAAAATACCTGAGGATCTTTTTTCCATCGTATAAATTTCTAAAGGAATAGAGTCTGATTGTCCAGGGGAGGAACACCTCAAGAATTATAGGGAAGAGAGTTGGATTCTACAAACTGGGAGGGTACTGTGTTTGGCCTTCTCCCAGTACCCTCCCAGTTTCCCTGGCAGTGATGACTGTAAGATCTCCAGAGGAATGGCCAGCAAACCAAATGAGCAGCTGGAGGTTGGATACTTCTGACTGGTCCATAGCTTCTTAGACAATGAGTATCTTCAACGTAATTTTAGCGAACTGAAGACAGTCCTCCAAGTTTTCCAGGGGAAGCCCTGGAGAGTTTACATCCCCACAAGAACTCTGAAACTGGACACTCTATCTGGTTGATGGAGGTGAAGCTAAATTTAATTTCACCTCTAAATTAAAAAAAAAAAAGTAAATCAGATTTTCCCCTTTTTTTGAAAATGGATTTCTTTTTCACATAATATATCCTGATTATGGTTTCCCCTCCCTCTATTCCTCCCTACATCCCCTCCCATCTGGATCCTCTCCCTCTCCAGGGCGGTGGTGGCACATGCCTTTAATCCCAGCACTCAGGGAGGCAGAGTTAGAAAAGAACAGGATTTTAAAAACTAATATTAAAATATCACAAAACAAAATATAATAAAACAAACTATCACATCAGAATTGAACAAAACAATCAAAGAGAAGGAAAAGAGCCCAGGAGAAAGCACAAGAGACAGAGACCCACTCTTTCGAACACTCAGGAATCCCATAGAAACACTAAACTGGAAGCCACAGCACATACAAAGGACTGGTGGAGACCCCTGTGCATGCTGCTTCAGTCTCTGTGTCCGTGTGAGTTTTGATCATGCTGATTTAGAGGACCTAGTTTCTTGGTGTCCTCCATCCCCTCTGGCTCTTATACACTTACTACTTCCTCTTCCATAGGGTTTCCTGAGCCTAGAGGGCAAGGATTTGATGGAGACATCTCATTTAGGGGTGAATGTCCCAAGGTCTCTCACTCTCTGCATAATGTTTGGCTGAGGGTCTATGTATGTGTTCTCATCTGCTGCAGGAGGAAGCTTCTCTGATGATGGCTGGATAAGACACTAATCTATGACTACACCAGAATATCACTAAGCAGTCATTTTATGCTGTGGGCTTGTTTGTTTGTTCTTTTAGAACAGTTGTATTTCGTGTTCTCCTCGGTCCCTGGGTTATCTAGCCTTAGGTTCTTGGTCACCCAAGCAGTGTCAGATTTGAGTTCCATCTGTTGGAGTAGGCCTTAAATCAAACCAGACATTGGTTGGTTACTCCCACAAGCTTTGTGCCACCATTACACTAGCATATCTTACTGACAGGACACCATTGTATATCCAAGGGCTTTTGGCTGGGGTTAGTGTTTACGTTTATCTTTAGGTAGCATGTAGAGCACTTTCTTGTACCAAAGATACTAGAATGTAGGGGTGAAGGCTCCACATAGGCATCAGCTCGACTTCTCCATGCTCAATGAGTTGTGTAGGTGTTATCTTCAGCAATGGGAACTTGTTGTCAGTTTGTGGAGAGCAATCTATGTAGTCTTGGCAACAGCCTGGGTTAGTTATAACTCAATCTTGGTACTAGAAGCTTCGTCTGATATCAAGAGATGGCCAGTTTGGGCTCTGTCTCCCCTGTTTTTGGTGATTTCGTATATTAGATACCATATATTTATAATATATAATATATATTAGGAAGCTTACAGTGTATCAAGTTTCCATACTACTTCTCACATGTCCCTTAATTTTAGCTGTCTCTCCTGGCATTTTCTCTTTCTCATTCTTTCTCTTCTTCCCCTCACTACTTGATCCTCCCATTCTAAACCTCCACTACCATCCCATCCATCCACACTATCTATTGTATTTCCCTTTCCTAGGGGGATCTGTCTGTCCCCCCAGTCCCTTACTCTATACCTAACCTCTGTGGTTCTAAGGATTGTAGCTTGGTTAGAATTGACTGAACAGCTAATATCCACATATAAGAGAATACAAGCCATATTTGTCTTTCTGGGTCAGAGTTACCTCACTCAGGATAATTTTTCTTCTAGTTTCATCCACTTACCTATAAATTTTATGATTTCATTTTTTAAAAATGTGTAAATGCACCACATTTTCTTTATCCATTATTCTGTTGAAGGACATCGAGGTTGTTTCCAATTTATGATTATTATGAATATAGCAGCAGTGAACATGGTTGAGCAAGTCTCTTTGTGACAGGATAAAGTGTCCTTTAGGTATCTGCCCAAGAGTGGTAGAGCTGGATCTTGATATAGATTGATTCTCATCTTCCGGAGGAACTGCCATGCTGATTTCCATAGCGGCTGTACAATTTTGCACTCCCACCAGCGATGGATGAGTGTTCCTCATATTCTACATCCTTGCCAGCATGAACTGTCACTTGTTTTATTGATCTTAGCCATTCTGACAGGTGTAAGATGAAATCTCAAAGTAGCTTTGATTTGCATTTCCATGATGATTATGGATGTTAAACATTTCTTTAACTATTTCTCAGCCTCCTTCAAAAGCTCCTCTTTTGATCATTCCGTTTAAATCTTTACCTTATTTTTAAATTAGGTTGTCTTCTTTATATCTAGTTTCCTGAGTTCTTTATATATTTTGGATATTAGCCTTGTAATGGATGTGTAGTTGGTAAAAATCTTTTCCCATTTTATAGGTTGCCAATTTGTCTGAATTATGGTGCTCTTGGCTATGAAGAAGTTTTTCTGTTTCATGAGATTCCATTTAGTAATTGTTGATCTTAGTGCCTGTGCTAATGGTGTTCTGTTCAGAAAGTCTTTTCCTGTGCCAATGCATTCAAGGCTATTCCCCTCTTTCTCTTCTATCAGGTTCAGTGTACTTGGATTTATGTTGAGGTCTTTGATCCACTTGGACTTGAGTTTTGTGCAGGATGATAAATGTGGATATATTTGCATTTTTCTACATGCAGACATTAAGTCTGATCAGCACACATTTCCATTGTGTCATTCTGCTTATTTATTAAAACCAGGTGCCTATAGATGTGTGGATTTATGACTGGGTCTTCAATTCAATTCCATTGGTCAAAGTGTCTGTTTCTGTGCTAAAAACAAGTGTAGTTTTTATTACAGCTCTGTAGTGAAATCGAGAATGGCGATACTTCTAGCAGTTCTTTTATTCTTTGGATTTTCTGGGTTTTTGTTTTTCAGTATGAAGCTGAAATTGTCTTTTCAAGATAAGTGAAAAATTGTGTTGGAATTTTGATGGGGATTGCATTTAATCTATAGATTGCTTTTGATAGGATGGTAATTTCTACTATGTTAATCCTACTGATCCATGAGCATGGGAGATCTTCCCATCTTCTGATATCTTTTTCAATGTCTTAAGATTTTAAATCATACAAGTATTTCAATTGTTTGCTTAGAGTAACCACAGACATTTTCTATTCTTTGAGGCTATTGTGAAGGGTGTTGTTTCCCTGATTTCTTCTCAATCCATTTGTCATTTGTATAAAGGACAGCTATTGATTTTTGCAAGTTAATTTTGTATCCAGCTACTTTTCTGAAAAGTGTTTATTAGCTATAGGAGTTTCCCAGTGGACCTCTTAGGGTCACTTATGTCTACTACCATATCATCTGCAAACAAAAGATACTTCTTCCTTTCCAGCTTGTATCCCTTGATCTCCTTCAGTTGTCTTATTGCTCTAACTAAGACTTCAAATACTTTATTGAATAGGTATTGAGTGGACAACCTTACCTTGTTCCTGATTTTAGTGGAACTGCTTTGAGTTTCTCTCCATTTGAGTTGATGTTGGCTATGGACTTGCTGTCAACTGCCTTTATTATGTTGAGGTATGTCCCTTGTATCCCTAAGTTCTCTAGGACTTCCATCATGGAGGGGTGTTGGATTTTGTTAAAGGCCTTTTCTATATTTAGTGAGATGATTATGTAGCTTTTGTCTTTCAGCTCTGTTAATCTGTTTATATGATGGGTTACATTTACCAATATATATATATGTTGAGCCATCCTTGAATCTCTGGGATGAAGCCTACTTGACCATGGTGGATCTTTTTTTGATGTGTTCTTGAGTTAAGTTTTCAAGAGTTGTTTTGTTTTGTTTTGAGAATTTTTATATCTACGTTCACAAGGAAATTTGGTCTGTAACTCTTTCTTTATTGAGTCCCTATGTGGTTTGGGATAAGGGTGAACTGTGGCCTCACAAAATGAGTTGGGCAATGTTCCTTCTATTTTGTGGACATTATTGAGGAATATTGGCATTAACTCTCCTTTGAAAGTCTGGTAGAATTGTGCTCTAAAACCGTCTGGCCCTGGGTTTCTTTTTGTTTTTGAGACTTTTAATGATTGCTTCTATTTCACTAGGGGGGTCATAGGTCTGTTTAAATTGTTTACCTGATCTTGATTTAACTTTGGTAAGTGAGGTATATTGAGAAAACTGCCATTTCTTTTAGATTTTCCAATTTGCTTGGGTACAGATTTTTTAAAAGAATGTCCTTATGATTCCCTGGATTTCCTCAATATCCGTTGTCATGTCCTCCATTTCATCTCTAATTACGTTAATTTGGATATTCTCTCTCCCCCTTTTAGTTAGTTTGGATAAGCGTTTGTAAATCTTATTGACTTACAATTTTGTTTGTTTTACTTTATTAATTTCAGTCCTGAGTGTGATTATTTTTCATTGTCTACTCCTTCTGGGTGTGATTTCTTCTTGTTTTTCTAGAACTTTCAGGTATGCTATTAAGTTTCTAGTACGCAATCTCTCCATTTTTTTTTTTATGTAAGTACTTGTTATAAATTTGTCTCTTAGATCTACCTTCATTACATCCCATAAATTAGGAAATATTGTGTATTCATTTCCATTCAATTCTAAAATGTCTTTAATTTCTTTATTTCTATCTTGACCCATTTTCATTAAGTGATAAGTTGTTCGTTCAGTTTCCATGAGTTTGTAAGCTTTCTGTTGTTGTTGATATCCAGCTTTAATCCATGGTGGTTTGACAGGGTGTTATTTCAGTTTTCTTGTATCTGTTGAGACTTGCTTTGTGCCTGAATATGTAGTCAATTTTGGAGAAAGTTATGTGGGGTACTGAGAAGAAGGTATATTATTTTGTGTTTGGGTGAAATGTTCTGTAAATATCTGTTAGGTCCACTTGGTTTATAATGTCAGTACCTCCAACATTTCTCTGTTTATTTTTTGTCTGGATAACCTAAGTGTGGGGCATTGAAGTCTCCCACTCCCAGTGTGTGAGGGTCAATATGTGATTTAAGTAGTGGTAGTGTATCTTTTACGAACTTGGGTGCCATTGTATTTGTTGCATAGATGTGAAGAATTGCAATGTCCTCTTGGTGGGTTTTTCCTTTCAATATGTAGTATCCTTCCTCATCTCTTAGCCCTTCTAATTAGCTGTAGTTTGAAGTCTATTTTGTAAGATATTAAAATGGCTACACCAGCTTGTTTCTTAGGTCCATTTTCTTGGAATATCTTTTTCCATCCTTTTACCCTGAGGTGATGTCTATCCTTGATGTTAAGGTGTGTTTTTCGGACGCAGCAGAAGGATGGATCCTGGTTTTGGATCTGTTCTGTTAGTCTATGTCTTTTTATTGGGGCAATGAACAGTGTTTATTAATTCCTGTTATTATTCTTGCTGTTGTGTGTGTGTGTGTGTGTGTGCTTGTTTGTTTGTCTTTGTGTGTTGTATTGTGTTTCCTCTCTTTTCATTTGCTGGCCTGGGATAATTTATTCCTTATGTTTTCTTGGGTGTGGTTAACCTCTTTAGGTTGGAGTTTTCCTTCTTGCACCCCCCAATAGGCTGTATTTGTGGATGGATATTGCTTAAATTTGGTATTTATCATGGAATATCTTATTTTCTCCATCTATTGTGATTGAAAGTTTTTCTGGGCTGGCATCTATAGTCTCTTAGAGTTTGTAATACATCTTTCTGGCTTTTAGAGTCTCTGTTGAGAAGCTAGGTGTAATTCTAATAGTTCTGCCTTTATGTGTTACTTGGTCTTTTTCCCTTGCAGCTTTTAATATTCTTTCTTTGTTCTGTGTGTTTAATGTTTTGATTATCATGTGCCGAAGGAGCTTTATTTTCTGGTCCAATCTATTTGGTGTTCTGTGTGCTTCTTGTACTTTGATAGGCACCTCCTTCTTCAGGTTAGGAAAATTTCCTTCTATGATTTTGTTGAAAATATTTTCTGTGCCTTTGACCTGGGTTTCTTCTCCTTCCTTTATTCCTGTTGTTCTTAGGTTTGGTCTTTTCATAGTGTCTCAGATTTCCTGCAGGTTTTGTGCCAGAATTTTTTTAGATTTAATATTTTTTTGACAGATATATCCATTTCTTCTACCATGTCTTCAGTGCCTGAGATTCTCTCTTCCATCTCTTGTATTCTGTTGGTGAGGCTTGCCTCTGAGGTTCCTGTTCAAGTTCCTAAATTGTTCATTTCCTGATTTCCCTCAGTTTGGGTTTTCTTTAAGGATTCTCTTTCCACTTTCAGGTCTTGAACTGCTTTGTCATTTTCTTCCACTGTTTGTGTTTTCATAGATTTCTGTAAGGGATTTATTCATTCCCTCTTTAAGGACATCTATTATATCCATAAAGGCTTTTAATGTCTTTTTCTTGTGCTTCAGCTGTGTTGCAGTACTCTGGGTCTGCTGTGGTAGGGTTGCTGGGCTCTAATGGAGACATATTGTCCTGGCTGTTTGTTTGTTTGTTTTGTTTTTGTTTTTCAAGCAGGGTTTCTCTGTGTAGTTTTGATGCCTGTCCTGGATCTCACTCTGTAGACCAGGCTGGCCTCGAACTCACAGAGATCTGCCTGCCTCTGCCTCCCAAGTGCTGGGATTAAAGGCACCTGCCACTGCTGCTCTGCATCCTGACTGTTTTCTACTGTGTTTTTACACTGCCATCTAGGCATCTGGGTTTGGAAAGATTGTAATTCTGGGTGCTGATATCTGCTCTTGACTTTGTGTTGTCTGATAGGAAATTTTTCTGGGGTTCTGGTAAGTGTGGCCACTGCAGGTTCCAGGTAAAATATGTTTCTAGGTATTGGAAGCTGACACTTAGGAATGGGGATGGGCTGGGGGGAGGTGCTGAGGGGGTCCACAAGAGGGAGGAAAGTAGGGTGTTTCACCAGGATCTACTTAGTCCCCTGGGAATGGGCCAGAGTGAGGAGAGGCCTCAGCTGGTAGTCTGCTACAGAGCTGAGGATGAGACTGGAGAGTTGGGTTTGGAGGAATGGAGGGAGAGGTGAAGATCTGCAGTCAGCCTACCTGCTTCCCTGGCTGGAGTCAGTCTGTTGTTGTTTGTCTTTCTTTAAGTGAAGAAATGTGATGTTCTTGTATGGGTTATCAACAAATCAAATTATTTACAGTAGTTGAAGTCCTAAGATCACAGAAGCCGATCTAGTTTGGCTACATCAATGAAAGCACAGTAATGTCTATTAAGGGATTAAAATGTATTAGGCAATACATTGTTTTGTTTAATCCTCACAACATACCCATGAAGAAACACCAAGACTCAAAGAATTAAAGTGGGCTGGCCGAGGTCACGTGTTAGTAATGGTAGAATGAGGCATGCTGGACTTCATGGCTAACTTCTAGACCTGTCATTCTGATGCTTAGTCTATTACTCATTAATTCACTGAGCCGTCAAGTACTGAGACAGGAAATGGGGTCAATAAAACTATTTTGTCTAATAGACAGATCCAGTAGTTTACAGAACAAAAGATTCTTAGAATTGTAGAGTGTTTCCCCTTGCAGCTGGCGTAGTGGGAGAACAAAGGATTCAGAGGAGACAGAGGAGACTAGAACCCTGGCTCTGCTCATCACTTCTCTTGTGACCTTGAGCAATTTATTTAACAGTCAGATTCTTAACTTCCATATCCACATGCCACAGACATATACATCCATTCTCATTAAATTGATATAAGTATTAGATACAATGGCACATAGACAAACTGTATAATTTCCATGACCATTATAAAATAAAAATGTGGGCCCCCTTTTTGAAAATCATTGAGAAGGTGGTAACAGCCAAGTACCAAGCCAACAGTAGGGATTGGGGTGTACTGGTTCGGGTCTATCATACCAGCATTCTGAAGTGACGGCAGGAGGATCAAGGTTGAAGCCAGCCTGGGTTATAGAGCAAGACCCTGTCTCAAAAAGAAAGGGGCAAGTGCTTGCTGCATAAGCGTGAGGAGCTGAGTTCAGATTTCCAGACCCATATGCTGTGTGAGGCAGTGTGTACCTGTAATTCTGAGGCCAAAGCCAGGCAGATCCCAACAGCTGAATCAATAAGCCTTAGGCTCAGTGAGAGACCCTGTCCCTAAAAAGTTGGCAGAAAGAAGGGAGAGACCCATAGAGGCAAACTCCTGATGCTGATCTCTGGCATCTACATGCATATACTAAAATAACACCCCCCACACAGATAAAGCAGATAAACTAGTGCACAAATAAAGTATAGGGCTCTTACGGTCTGGTGGCATAACCATGTGTTGCCTGGAGCAGGTATGTATAAAGCATAATCATTTCCCCTCAATCATTGATTCTAATTCTCTTGTTTTGCAGATGAGGGAATGGAAGTTCAAAGAAAAGCCAAACTGCAAACTTCGGCAGAGTCAGGACCACCGCTGAGACCTGCTTTGTTCCAGCATTTCCCAAGTGTGTTGTGAGTGATGAGAATAGGTTTTATCTCAACGGAAGTTTCTATCAACAACCAAGTTTCCAAACTTGGGTAGGTGAAAGAGACAGCATTTTCAGAGTTTCAGAGATTTTTCTCTCTGCAGCTTGAATCCCAAAGTCAGATGGAACAGAGAACATTGCCCAAAGGGATTTGATAATATGGCCTTTTAAAGGAGTACAGTAAATGTCTCTTAGATATCTCTCACCAATTCTGTTCTGCAGATGGCTTTAGGGCAGTACAAGTTCCCATGGGCTTTGATCTGTGTGCTGAGGTTGTTCATGGCATAAGTTAGAAGCAAACAGATTCCTTCCATTAGGCAGTTCTCTTGGTATCCTCATCCCAGCTGACTTGTAAGCCTGAGGATATAAAAATAATGAAAACCGGGTTCTAGGAAAAGCTGACTTGTTTAGAGTCACCCAGTTGCATCCAAAAGGGCAAATTTAATATGCCATTCTCCCAGGAGTAAGACTTCAGAAACAAAACACGCATCCTGCCCCTCCCCCAAATTCTTTCCACCCTGGGTGTTCACAGGCACCTCACTAACTGCAGAAGTAACAGCTAAAATCCAGAATCAGGTACACAAGTCAGAAGATCAGGGTTTTCATCTTAGTTCCTACACTTACCAGCCATTTGACTCACGTTAATTCATCCGCTCACCCTTCACCCTCTGAAGTAAATTTAATCACTCCTCTCTTTGAACAACCTTCTGCCTCAGGCTCATGTAAACCTCTACGGAACACAGTTTGGAAAACAGTAGATTGGATCTCTGTGGATCCTTTTAGCTCCAGAGTCAAAACACCTTGCTGTGGCTTTTGTTTGTGTGTGCACACAAGTGCATTCATGCGTGAGTGAGTGAGTGAGTGAGTGTGTGTGTGTGTGTGTGTGTGTGTGTGTGTGTGTGTCCCTTCAGAGGCCAGAGGCATCACCACCTTCCCGGGAACTGGAATTACAGGCGAGCCACCTGACAAAGGTGCTTGAATGCAAGCCCTAGCCGTCTGAGCAGAGCAGCGTATGCTCCTAACTGCGTAGCTGGCTCTCAAGCCCGCTTTTACACCCGTTTGACAGTTTCCAGTAAAACAGCTCTTCTGCATTTCAATGATTTCTTACTCAGCTACAGTCCCCCTCCACAAAGTATTGAACACGAGTCATCGATGAGGTGGTTACAGCGACAGAAACTAAAAGCCAAACCTGCATGACAAACCTGTGATTCTGAGGCTTCAGGTTAGACCCGCATCACTTAGCCTTAGAATGAGTCCCCTCCCAGCAGAGGAAAGCCCCCACCAATTCTGTGTAAACCGGGCTTACTATCTTGGAGTGCCTGTTTGGATCCTCCAGGAAGCAGACACCCAGATGGAGTGAGAAAGTCAAGAAGTCTTACTGAGGGGACAAAAGATGTGGGAAGGGTCCAGGGATGAGGTGTCCAGAGTTGGTGGGAGAGCTTCAGAAGGTGATGTAGTTTTGGCACTCATTTAAAATGCAGAGAAGGAAAATCGGGTAGTGGGAGCCTAAGTCTGCCATACAGTCTAAGAAATCTTAGCGGTGATGATGATGGGGAGCGGTGATGATGATGGGGATCTGAGACTGCTTGTTTGAGGAGCCCCACACTGGGCATGTGTGTGGTGCTCAGTCAGCAGAGACAAAGCCAGGGAGACTGTAGTGAGAGCGGAGTAGGGCTGCTGCAGCAATACTGCAGCCGATTGCAGAAGGCACTGCAGCCAGAGGCCAGCAGCTAACACACTCCCCTCTCTCAGCAGCCGCTCCCTGTGATGGCCACACTGCACGTGCTGTGAATCCCCAAGGTGGACACCATTGAACTCACACTGAGAGGAGTCTCAGTAGTGATTGTGTGGAAAAAAGAAAACACCTAAGGCAGAAAGAACACTGTAAGTGATTTCAAAGCCCCACATCTTATTCCTGGGCTGCTTATGTCACTCAATGCCTCTTGGGGCTGTCTGTGCCCTTGGTTATAATCAGAAGCACTACACCAAATACCAAATACCCTCTAAGGTTCTTCCACTGAGCAGCCTAGCAGTATGTGTGTGTGTGTGTGTGTGTGTGTGTGTGTGTGTGTGTGTGTGTGTGTGTGTGTTTTGAGACGAGTCTCAAGTAGCCCAGACTGGCCTTGAACTCCTGATCTCCCTGTCTCTACCTCCTAAATGGTGGTGGGATTATAGATGTGTGCCACCATTGCCCCACCAACAGTATATTGCTTCTGCTGGGCGGTGGTGGCGTACGCCTTTAATCCCAGCACGGGAGGCTGAGCCTGGTGGATCTCTGTGAGTTTGAGGCCAGCCTGGTCTACAGAGAGAGTCCAGGACAGGAACCAAAGATACACAGAGAAACTCTGTCTCGAAAAACAAAAAAACAAAAAACAAACAATTTAACAGCTTCCTTAAAACAAGAGAGAGGGATGAAGAGGGAGGAGGAGGCGGGGAGGGAGACGAGAATGAAAGGGGTTTCCCGTGAAGCCAGAGTAGGATCTCATTTGTAGTATGATGCCGATCACAACCTAACACACTCAGCACAGCATTATAGTCTAAGCAGGCAGGCATCGTGCTAGGTGGTGGAGTCTGGGAATGAGGGACAGTAACATCCCTGAAGTGGACCTCATTCTGTGATCAAGATGCACAGGCGTTGAAAGAGGACTCTGTCCTATCTTCATCGAGCACGTGTACCAGCAACGTGACGAAGGCTTCTGTACTCCCCTTTAATCTGCATCTGCTGATTCTCCTCACCCCATAAGAATGCTGGGAGTGGAAAGTATGCCGTGGGATCCCCTCAGGCTTGATATTTTAGGATTTAAAAAACAAGCGGAGTTCATGCTCCCTTACTTATTTCTCCCATTGAGGAAAAAAAAGTCACAAAACAAAAAACTGCAGTCAAGGGCATTAAAATAATTAGTAGCCAATCACGAGAAGGCCATTCGGTCCTCAGGTTTCTGATACTCATCCTTGCAGGCGAGGCCCTCCCAGAGCGGATCAGGTTTTCCGTTTTCAATTAAACATCCTTGAGGGCTACAGATGAAAACACAAACTCTTGATCTGGTCCCTGATAAACAGACCTCAGGGGGGAGGAGAGACCAGCAGGGAGGGAGGGAGGGAGGGGGAGAGAGAGGGAGGGAGGGAGGGGGGGAGAGGGAGGGAGGGAGGGGAGAGAGAGATAGGAGAGAGAGGAGGGAGAGAGAGAGAGAGAGAGACAGAGACAGAGACAGGAGAGAGAGAGAGAGAGAGAGAGAGAGAGAGAGGGCTGCAGAGAGGGGAGAAGGGGTGATGGTGTCTGTGAATGACCCCCGAGCAGCTGCAGCAGGGTTGTGTCCAGATCAATAAATAATGGCACTTTGGGCAGCTCACCTAGTTCCTAGACATGCCTGAGGCCTACAGGTTATGGTCTGTTAACTCCTGGATCTCACTCTAAATGTTAGTCCGTCAGGAAGGCAGAGTAAACAAGCACACAGTTGTGCTGGCTACAGGCTGTACTCTGATGATGTGCGTACACCTTGTCTATGAAGCACAGAAGCCAGAGGGGCCATCAGATGCCCTGGAACTGAAGTTACAATGATTGTCAGCAACCATGTGGTGCTGGGAGCCAAGCACGGTCCTCTGGAAGAGCTGCCGGCATTCTTAACTGCCGAGCCATCTCTCCAGCCCCAATTCATACATTGTAAGAACAATTTAGACTTGGACCGCAAGGATACTGAGGAGAGGCAGTGGTCCTGCTGAGAATCCTTCCCTAACTTGTGCTCCCCTCCCAAATTTCCTTCAGAAGGACTTATTCTGCTACCCCTTCCTGTCATTGCCTGTCTACTAGCCATTTACACAGGCCTGAGTGTCAGCTTTGGGCAACCATCCCATTCAACACCACCTAAAATAGCATTTGGCCCTACACAGACGCAATGGTATTTGTTGACTGAGCGGACAAAACACCCTGAGCCACTGCAGTACTGGGGTGGACAAAGGACTGTACTTCCTGGAAACAGTAATAGCCATACCCTAGTTCAAGACCTTGCTTTGCCCACTATGTGACTTGGGATCCCAGGATTTTTTTTAAAGATTTATTTATTTATTATGTATACAGTATTCTGTCTGCACATATCCCTGCAGGTCAGAAGATGACACCAGAATTCATTACAGATGGTTGTGAGCCACCATGTGGTTGCTGGGAATTGAACTCAGGACCTTTGGAAGAGCAAGCAATGCTCTTAACCTCTGAACCATCTCTCCAGCCCGCCCCCAGGACTGATTTATTTATTTATTTATTTATTTATTTGTTTATTTATTTATTTATTTCTATTAATTTTTTATTTATGTACTTTGGGGGTGGGGGGGTATACACAAGCCATGGTACCTACATGGGAGTTGGAAGACAACTTTCAAGAGTCAGCTCTCCTCCTCTCTATGGGCATCATAGATGGAACTCAGATCATCAAGATTGCAAGGAGAGCACTTCACCCACCGAAGCATCTGGCCCCCAGGGTTCTGGATATAAACTAGAAACAACCCTGCCTTGTCTACCTCAGGAGGTCCTTGTGAGAAGCAACTCAGAGGAACCATGGTAGAGCTACCTCCAGCAGAAAATAAAGGACTTCTGGGTCAGTAAATCCTTTTATTTTTTTTGGGGGGGGGAAGCTCTAGAGAAAGAAAATTCAAAATGTGAAAGACAAACTTATTTTTCACATCAGCAAGGCAAAAGTTGTACCTGGAAAATACACACAACAATTTCATAAGGCAAACTTTTTGTTCTTGTTTTGAGATAAAGTCTCATAAATAGCTTAGGCCGGACTCAAACTTGCTATGGAGTCAAGGACATCTTGAACTCCAGATCCTCCTGCCTCAGCTTCCCAAGTCCTGGGGTTATAGGTGTGTGCCACTCTCAACAACTGGATTCCTACTCTTCCCTCCTTCCCACATGCCTGGCCTCTCAGTCTCAGTTTACAGTTACAGACCGGTTTCTTCAGTACACAAAGGGACATGGCCATTAGAAGCCTCTGGTTTCATCTTGAAGTTTTGCCACCTGAGAAAGATTGACTGCTTTATTTCCAAGTGACAAAATCTCCCTCCCTCCTGGTTTGAAGTGTTTCTCCTCTTGCCAAGAGTGAGGGAACGACAAGATTAGTGTGGGGGGATCAGTGTTATAAATGAAGGTAGGGTACTGTTGGAAGCAGAATAGATGGGCATTATGCTGCCATGATTAATGCTCACTACAGCATTCCTAAGATTGTTTTTCTAGCTGGTTACTGAAATGCCACCATTTATAATCAACTACCTTTGGCTAGGGCCCTGTGTCTACAAGATTCTTTCCCTCAGTCTATCTCCCCCAAGTTCCCGATGACAAAAGGCAGAAGGCAGACAGGAAACCAAGTGAATTCACACCATGCTGTCCTCCACAAGTCTTCACTGAGGTTCCCGTTCTAGAACTGGCAACTAGTGAGTTCCTCTGCTCCACATCAGCTACTGCGTTCCTCTGGGCTCTAGCCAGTCTTCGGCTCAAGTGCCAATGTTGCTGACCTGCAGGCCTAGGCTATTCGATGCTGTCATCTGCCTGCTTGGATTTCCAGGCCATAGTGCCTCTTTCTTGTCTTCTGGTCAACCCACACAGCTTACAGGTGGAGAGATCAGAGTCTCTGAGAGGGACAGTCTTACTCCAAATCACATTAAAAAAAAAAAAAAAAAAAGCGGGGGGAGGGAGCTTGGGCTTAGCCAAGATCAGATGCCAGGTTACAGGGAACTTGGTCTTCCCATCATCCTTCCCTTTGTTTTTCTGCACTCTTATGAACGGAGGGATGAACAAACCCTTAACCCACATGGTCCCATTCCTTTATCTCTCTGGGTCATTTTACAGTGTTACTGTTCATTCACCCCAGGCCTCTAGTCTACTAACCTTTGTCTTATTTTCTGTTGACAGGAATAAAATTCTAAACCAGAGGCCCCTTCCTACTTCTGCAGTGCTAATTATCACCCTTATACTGCAGCAAGGGCTCACTATTTAAGCAAACCAGTCTTGACTTGTAAACTAATTTCAGGCATCATCCTGACTAACTCCTACTTACTTCTCTGATATTCTGTAGTTCTTTATTTCAGGAGGAAAAGAATATTTGATTTGGTCTGGTTCCTCAGTTTGGGTCAAGAGTACTTCCTGCAAATTAGCCTACAGTGCCTTGTAGATTTTCCACCTTTTACAGGTCCTGCCCACTTGCTTTGTTTCTTTTCTTCACACTGCTGACATTTCTATTTCCTCTTACCACTACTTGCTCCAGGGCCCAGCAAAGAGTCAGGCACATGACAAATGTTGCATAACTATTTGTTGAATGAAAGACAAGGTCTTCGACTCCCCGGCTCCTGATTATTTACAGTAGTAGATCACAGTGGTATTCAAATAATAATAAAAATGTGAAGGACTTTACTGCTCAACATATAATGGAAGTGCTAAAGACTATTTTTCCTAAAGTAAGATAACCTTCTCAGCATCAAAGATGAAAGAAAATACTGTAGTGTAAGGAGAGAAGGAAGCCATGAATGAGTGAAGTCCTGAATAAATGTATACTTGTAGACATAAGCATTGCCCCAAAGCCTCAGGTCCACGAAGGAATGGTGAAGCCTTTCCCCAGAGTGTGGCTCAGAGGGGATTGGCAAAGCCGTCTCTGCTTGGTTCAGAAAATGGCAAAGCCTTCCTCTGGTCTGAGTGTAAATGTTGATAGTATATGCAGAAAATATCCACCACAGCTCTCTCCTAACATATTTATGGCCTGAAGACTACTTGCCTACAGAGACGGCTCCAATGGGATTAGCTAAATCTTCCTCATTTACTCAGCTGTACACTATAAAGCCCACCTCCTGCTTATCTGTATGTAATAACCCGCCTCCTTGTTCAGCTGTGTGCAGTAACCCAGCCTTCCTGTTCAACCGTGTATACGAAACACACTGCGTGTTCAAAGTGCTTCAGTTTCTCCGGCAGCTGACCCTGGTTTTTCTGTGTGCCCATGTATCCATCTGTCTGTCTTTTCTTCACCCTCTCACCAACCTAGTCAGGTCAAATCCCTGGAGGCCATACATGAGCACGGCATAGCAATCTATCCACAAAGGTTTCCAAACTGTTAAATATTTGTAAGATTTGTGCTTCTGACACAAGTAAATATCATTATCAGGAATGAACGTTGCCTTCTCTCTGGCAGGCTAGATTCTCTGCCCTGCTTCTTCCCAGTCTACAAAGGTGCCCATGTTTTGAGTAACTGTGAGTCTCTATGCTTCGATTTATTTGTATTGCCTTATCTTGTATCTTATATTGCCACTCTTTCTGAAAGGTTCTTTTTATTTTATTTATTTATTTATTTATTTATCTATCTATTTATTTATTTATTTTATACAGGGTTTCTCTGTGAAGCTTTAGCTGTCCTGGAACTCTATAAACTGGGCTGACCTCATGTTCAGAGATCCTCCTGTTTCTGCCTCCAAAGTGCTGGAATTAAAGGTGTGTGCCAACACCCCACCCCACCAAACTCGGAAGGGTCTATTTTTTTAATTACCATTTAGTACCAAGGTGCAGGAGGTCCTATGACTTGCCCAAAGTCACAGAGCTATTGAGTGCTGGGATTAGGGCTCAAAACTGTCTATTGTTCTGAGTCACTATACTATATGACTCTTCTTTCAACTATTTTTTTCTAGAAAAACCCTTTACTTTGTTTGGACTGGCTTACTTTTCTAGACATATCTTGGGACTTTCTCATTCCATGGATCTAGTTAATGTTATTAAGAATATTAATTTAGTTAATTTTATTAAGAATTCAAGGAGCCAGGTGTGGTAGTGCACACCATTAATCCCAGAATTTGGGAGGCAGAGGCAGGCAGAGGCAGGAAGAGGCAGGCAGATCTCAGTGAGTTCAAGGCTAGCCTGGTCCATATATGGAGTTCCAGGGCAGTTAGGGCTATATAGTGAGACTCTGTCTCAAAAAAAAAAAAAAGAAAGAAAGAAAGAAAGAAAGAAAGAAAGAGAGAGAGAAAGAAAGAGAGAAAGAAAGAAAGAGAGAAAGAAAGAAAGAAAGAGAGAAAGAAAGAAAGAAAGAAAGAAGGAAGGAAGGAAGGAAGGAAGGAAGGAAGAAGGAAGGAAGGAAGGGAGAGAGAAAGAAAGAAGAAAAGAAAGGAAGAAAAGAAAAAGAAAAAAAGAGAGAGAGAAAGAGGGAGAGAGAAAAGAAAAATAAAAAAATAAAAAAAGTTTAAAGGAGACTTAAATATTATCACATCTCATATTTAAAAAAATCTTAGATTTCTTTATTTTATTGTATGCGTATAAATGTTTTGCCAGCTGTATGTGAACCATGTGCACCCTGGTGCCTGTGGAGGTCAGAAGAGGGCATCAAATCCCCTGGAACTGGAGTTAAGGATGGTTGTGAGTCACCCACCACACAGGTGCTGGGACCTGTACCTGGTCCTCTGCAAGAGCAAGTGCTCTCACTTTAGAACTGCGGGGTCCAAGCTTATTTACTGGTTCTGAAGATGGAGACAGGGATATACTTACTAAAATGTTCTGGTTCTATGGGATAAGATATTGCATAAACATAAAGCGAGCCACTAGGTACTCAAAACATGTTCACCTAGGACAGTAGGTCAGTGTGTGTGTGTGTGTGTGTGTGTGTGTGTGTGTGTGTGTGTGTGTGTGTGTGTGTATTTTATCAAAATATGTAGGCTGGGTCCCTCCTCTACTTTTTGATCAGCTGCAGAATGGCACAGGGCTAAGCAGAAATATTTGGGAAATGTCCCAGATAGAATCACCACAGCCTCAGACTCTGGGATGATTTGGTGTAATTTGCAGCTGTATACAGACACAGGGAGGAAGCATCATTGTCCTTGTTTCCACATTATTCTGATTACTGAAAGCTTATTGTTATTAAATCAAACCTAATTAGCATTTTCTCAAAGTAAAAGGTGACATCAAAATTCAAATATGTCCTAAGCTCTCTACAGTCTACTTACAAATGCCACCTTGCCAAATTTCCTAACAATATTAAGACTTCCTCCAAGACCTTTGTCCTTCTTTACTGTAGCCAGTTGATAAAAGTCCTTCTTTCTTATTGGTAGGCGTGTGCACGATGCCTTGAAGATAGCGTGATAAATGTTACCACCTCTAGTTGCATCCAAGTCCAATATCCCATGATAATTCACACCAATGGTTTACTGTGTCTGGAACCAAAAGTGCTCACCAAGTACTTCTGGACTAACTTTATTAGAATTATTGTGTTTTTGGTTCTTCGCTAGGGATGTGGAGAAAACCTCAAGCCACTGTAACTCTGGCTCTCAGCAGCTCAGAGGGAAATCTCTTAAGGAAAGTGGCTAAAACCTTAGGGATGTTGTTAACAGTCTAATATTTTCAAATCAGCTGGGAGTATTTAATTTGTTCACTAAAAGGAGCAACACAGTCTCTAGAGTACGGTCCGAACAATGCTGCTTTGCTTATAGGTTACAACGCTGTATTGAACTCTTAACATCTCAAGTATTCTTAGCACAGTAAAACAAGGGTACTAGGAAGAGCGTCCAAAGTAGTAGTGCTTACTGGCCAGGGACGAGGATGTGAGCTCCATCCCCAGATCCTCAATAAGAATAAGCGGGGTGTGCTGGCTCCTGTCTGGAATCTCAGTGCTGGGCAGGCACAGGTGGGCAGATGCCTGTGATGTGTTGCCTGGTCAGCCAGCCTAGCTTACTTAATCAGTTCCAGGCCAATAAGGGGAGACCCTATTACAAAGACCAAGGTGAACAGCTTTGGTGAAACAATACCAGAGGTTTTCTTCTGGCCTCCACACTTGCACCTGCACACATGGGCACCCTTGTACACATGAACACATACATATACACATAAACCAAAAAGGAGCGTTTTCATGTATGTTATTCTTTATAGTTTACAAAATGTTCTCTTGTCTCTCATCTCACTTGAGCCTCCCCGTAATATTGTCAGGTGACAAACGGTATTAACACTAATTTTACAGAAGCTCAAATGGTACCTGGGTTCCATAAAAACAGCTTCCAATAACCAGAACTGTGTCCATGCCTAGGCTCACACAGATAATCAGCACAGAGCTATGATTAGTCCCATGATCCTCCAAGAGGGAAAGGAAAAATGACGTAACTAGTTTAAGCAGGAAATTCCTGGCTGGCTAAGCCACAGAAGACACAGTTATCTCCCTCCCATCCATTCCCTTGCCTGTTAGTAGTTCTCCTGATCTTCATTATCAGCCTCCCAGCTGCTTCCCTACTGTGAGCCCAGATGCTTCTGGGGATGGTAACTACACCCCTGACCGGAGCTCCAGAGCTCAGACTTATATTAATTGGCATAGTTCTACCTCCTTGACTTGGCTACCTGCTCAGGGATAGGCATATGATGCTATCTATGCCAGGGAAAAACAAGGGAAGTTAAGCCAAGGGTGCTGGGAAAGAACAGCCTGACAAAGTACCTGGAAATAAACAGTTACCTCCCACTAAACGTAAACGTGCTTTTGTGTACTTCAACAGAAAACACCCTTATAGTGAGATCTCTGATGGCACTTCTGGGTGAACTCAACTGTCTCAAGAACTCTACAGACTTCTTTTCCTTCTGACTTCCAGTGGGGGCGGAGGGTAGGAAGCCTGGGCATGAGTTCTGCCCAGTTCAGCCGTCTCTGAAGGTGTTATTCCAATCCCTATTTGCCATCTCTGGAGCTACTCAGTGCCTGTCTTACGTAGTTTTATAAGGCATGAAACGACTCTAGCACAGTTTTCTCTTGAGTAACAGAAAACTCAAGCATTAATGGGACTCCTGTTACTTGCCTGTATGCCACAGAGTGTGCAGTTCACAGTAATAAAATGACACTGCTATCTAATAAGGAAGGAAAAGTTGCAGAAACCAGGCCCCTGGGGACTGGCTTCTGAGTCTCCAAAATCAGGGACTTGCTCGCTCTTTTTGCCTGTACTCGTCATTCTCAACCTTTTTTTTTTCTTTTAGTTTTCTGAGACAGGGTTTCTCTGTATAACAGCCTTGGCTGTTCTGGAATGCACTCTAGACCAGGCTGGCCTTGAACCTCACAAAGATCCTCCTGCCTTTGCCTCTCCAGTGCTGGAATTAAAGGTGTGTGCCACCATGTCTGGCCTCTCCTCAACTTTTTGTTTGTTTGTTTTGTTTTGTTTTCGTTTTTGTTTTTCAAGACAGGGTTTCTCTGTGTAGCTTTGCGCCTTTTCCTGGAACTCGCTTTGGAGACCAGGCTGGCCTCAAACTCACAGAGATCTGCCTGGCTCTGCCTCCCAAGTGCTGGGATTAAAGGTGTGTGCCATCACCGCCCGGCTTCCTCAACCTTTTTTATTATCTGCAGGAATCTGATCTCCTGCCACTTCAGCATATTGACGGTGGGTCTCAATAGGAAATAGAGGCCTTTCAGACTGGATAGTATGAGGGGAGTCTAAAAAGGAGACAGTCTTTATATAAGGGTAAAAATACCATAAAGATCAGGGAAGTGTCCTAGGGCAAAAAAGAGCCTGGGTGGGTGAGGAGATATGATCATTTATGAACCTGAAGGGACGAGGGGAGGGAGCTATAGCTGGAACTAGAGATGGACAAGGCTTTATAAAGAGAGTCATCAGACAAGGGGAAAATGAATGAGAATCCAGCCTCTGTGTACACCTCACTCCCGTCACTGCTGGTATTCTCCAAGGCTCCACTACCACCAAAGGGAAGGGAGCTTGTGGGGGAATTCTACACACACCAACCTCCTGAGGCCAAGAGTGGCCTGGAGGATAGGTTTAAGGGTACAGGGGGAAGACAGCCAGTACACTGAGACTAGCAACCTCTGTAGAATGAGAGCATTTCTTTTCCAGAACAATTGAAATGTCAACACCTGAAAGGATTCTAGCCTGGTTTGGAGCAGTGGGTCACTTCTTAGACCAGCTGTATACATGTATAAGCAACTTCTTACTCAACAAATAGTCCATAGAATTGATCTGTGAAGTGTCTACTGCATGGAGGTTTATTATAGCACATGAATGTCATCAAAGAATGCTGAATATTTAGATATTACCTAGTTTTCCACTGACCCTTTTAACTTACAAATATAACACTAGGGCTACCAAAAAGCATAAGAGGTCAATGGGGCAGTGTTACAATGCACATATTTGGTTCTTAAAAATTAAATTATAGCCGGACAGTGGTGGCGCACACCTTTAATCCCAGCACTCGGGAGGCAGAGGCAGGCGGATCTCTGTGAGTTCGAGGCCAGTCTGAGCTACAGAGCGAGATCCAGGAAAGGCACAAAGCTACACAGAGAAACCCTGTCTCAAAAAACAAAAAACAAAAAAATTAAATTATAATTGCATTATGTTTATTGTAATAAATGCTAGATTATATAATTATTTTACTATTTCTTAAATGAAAACCAAGTACTTGAATTGTACGGTGCAGAAACCTTGGAGATGTGATTTCCCCCCTTTTCTGGAGATTTTCTGTGGCTAATAGTGGAGAACTGTAGCCATCTGTTCATTCAGTGCCATTTTCAAGCTATTTTTGTAGACTGTATTCATTACTATGTATGGTCAGGGAAGCCTCTGCTCAATTGCTTCAGTGCTTGACCAATGGAGAGGTCCTTAAATGTCTGCAGCCAAATAAAAAGAAAAGACCACTCTTCCCCTGGTCTAAACTAAAAACATGGCAGCAGAGTACAACACACTGTGCAGCCAAGGGTAGCCTCACGATGTTTTGAAGCAAGCTCTTCCCACATTGCCAAGGCTGGTCTCAATCTCATGATCCTCATGCCTCTACTTCTTAAGTTACTGGGATTGTAGTTTAGCTCACTTTGGCTCATTCATAATTTTAAAAAGTAATTTAAAAACAAATTAAAATGAAAAGCTTTTTTAAAAAGGTTTATTTCTAATCTTGGGTACATGTGTGTCTATGTGAGGGTATATGTGAGTGAGTGCAGGTTCCCACAGAGGCCAGAGGCATCTGACACCCCTGGAACCAGAGTTATAAGTGGTGGTGAGATGCCTGATTGTGGGTGTTGGGAACTGAATTTGGATCCTCTGGAAGAGCAGTACATGCTTTTAACCAGCTGAGCTTTCTCTCTAGTTCCATTAACAACCATTTAATAACAAATGGTACTGGTCAGGATTTGAGATGGAGGAAGGATGAGCTGACTGATGGGAGTGCTGAGACGCCAGTCCTTACAGATAATTATGAAACTCACAATCATTTGGGAGCAATAGGGTAACATGGTAGGAAAAAGCCTTGGATGAAGGGAAGATAACACGGGAGAGACAAAGATAAACTTTACCTAAAATTCACCTGTGTTTACAGACTCTCCTTCCTCCCAATTGCCTTATGACATATTGCCCATTATTTCCAGGGTCCATATCCTCCTTGACTACTTCCCACCTCCTCCATACAATACAAAATGGTTTTAAATGATAAAAAATCATGTGATATATTATATTTTAAAGTGTCTTACAATGTATACTGTACAATGTATACTGTACATATGAGATGTTTGGTCAATAAGTGAGTTTCTGTTAAAGACAGCATGTAGAATATGTAAGCAGTAGTGTTGCCACAAAATAAAACAGATGGGCTATGGGGGAGGAGACAGGGCAACAGATGACCTGGATGGTCGCCCATCCAAGACTTAAAATATTTGCATATTAATTGCAATGAAAATGAGTCATCATTACTAACTCAGCAAATATGAAATAATTTTAAATAGTCCATAATATAGTAAAAAGAAACAAGTAAATGTCACGAAGACAATCCAATAATGCATATCCATTTTTGTTTGATTAAATGAAAACAAAATATTAATAGGCAAAGCCATCAACACAATACAAGTATATCTTAATTATTAGCTAAATAAAAATATTGTTGAGTCAAAAATCACTCATTAGGTTTTTGGTGCCCTAGATTTAATTATCAGAAGCTGCTTCTGAGTGGAATGCATTCAGTCTTTCTGAAATAGAATACTTATCTCCAAGTCTACTACTATAATGCTGGAACAGGACATCCTTCTCTTAGTATGTCATAAAAGCAGCCTCTTTTGTGCATCCTTGCAATTCAAGAGCTTACAGAGCAGTCAAATGAAAAGCCGAGAACAAGTAGAAAAGAACAGAAGCCAAGCATCACAATGCTCAAATTACACAGCGCTGAGAGGCGCGGAACAAATGCACTTTTCAAGGGTTCCGCATCACCAATTCCCTTTCCGCCAATATGAGATTAGGGAAATGAAGGGAAACGGGACAAAAGGGCAGATTTATAATAAATAACTGACGTAATTCAAGTCCGTGATTCCTTAGGAAACAGTTCCTGAGCTTAAATGAGTCACCATCAGCTTTAAGCCGAACAAGTTTCCAGTTCTTATTTCAGGGAGCAAGTATGCTGCTTTTCTCTATTTAAGTCAGCATTGCTATCAGTAACACATAACAAAAATATATTTTGAAAAATACAGGCTGGCAAGGTGGCTCTGTGAGTAATGGTATTTGTTGCCAAGCTGACAGCCTGAGTTAGCTCCCTGGGAGTCACATAATGGGCAGTGAGAACTGACTCCCAAATGTTGTCCTCTGACATCCATACACATGCTGTGGCACACTGCTCCCCACTTCCAAAATTAAATACATTTCATAAAAAATGAAAAATATTTTTCAAAATATAAAATGAAAGCTGGTTCTTTCTTAGTGATGGGTACATACCAGAATCAATTCTAAAACTGCATATTTGCCAGCCAGTCCCCAGGAGGTGGCTGTGCCCAGGGCAGAATTGGATAGAATAAACTGCTAAGTGGGTGTTTGTCTGTATGTATGTCTGTGTGACAGTGTCAGATCTCCTGGGACAATTACAGACAGTTGTGAGCTGCCATGTGGGTGCTGGGAATTGAACCCAGCATCCTCTGGAAGAGCAGCCAGTGCTCTTAACTGCTGAGCCATCTCTCCAGCCTGGCCACAGCCCTCATCTAAGTCAGTCTCAGGTTGGCAGTTATTTCCTGACTCCAGGGCTGTGGAAGGTAAGCTAGTTTAACGTCCCTGGACTGACTACTCTGCAGGTTGGAGACTGCAACGTGACTTCCAGGAGGGCAAATACTGAAGCAGTCATATTCCTGTATTAAAGATACTCTGACGATAGGGAACAGGGTGCAATGGGAGATGCACTGGGTGGACCCAGTGCTCACATTCAGCAGACTAAGGACACTAAAACAGTGTGTGTGTGTGTGTGTGTGTGTGTGTGTGTGTGTGTGTGTGTGTGCGCGCGCGCGCGCGCTGAGGCTACACAGGACTTACCTACTCTGTCAAACATTAGGTTCTCCATGTCTTATTCATGTGATCTGCATTGTGTTATTTAGCATAATATCTGTCTTTTTTTACTTTCCTATAAAATAATGTGAAATGCTTAGCACAGATCTTAACTTTCACTGGTTCCAAGCCTAAAACCATTCTGTGTTTCTACACTTATACCCAAACCTTTCCTGTTGTTCTCGGTCCAGTATTGAAAACAACCCCTTTTCCCTAAGGCTTCTGGTTCCCAATGTAACCAAAAGACATGAACAACAAAGAGAAAAAAATAACAGAGCAAAGCTAGCTGCAGTCTGAGCTATCCCCAGCCGACTTGCTGAGACCATATCCCCTTTCATCTTGAATATATATAATAAATAAACCACACTCTTTGTGGTTGGTTTTAACTATTTAATGTTACAGTTTACAAGGGGAAAGGGAACTGGCTCAACATGTTTTAAAGGCTTATTGCCAATTGTTAGGGTCATTAGCTTTCTTTGTTAAAATTTATTTATTTCTATTTTATGTACATTGGTGTTTTGCCATGGGTGTCAGGTCCCCTGGAACTGGAATTCAGACAGTTGTCAGGTGCCATGTGGATGCTAGGAATTGAACTCGGGTCCTCCAGAAGAGCAGCCAGTGCTCTTAACCACTAAGCCATATCTCTAGCCCTTGAAGCTTTTATTGCTTCAAGTTTTTAATGAAACATTCATTATTATTTGTTTATTTATTTTTATTATTATCACTCTAGACAAATAATATCACCTTTCTAGACCACAGAGAATACTTTTTTAAAAGTAGGTAGTCCACAGAACTGTCTTGGCTAACCCTGCCCTGACTGAGACCAAACATTGAAATAATTTCTCCAAGTGTTTGGTGGGCACATAGCACAGAGGAGTGGGCAAAGTTTATAGCGATCATCTGAATAGGTACTTCATGAGGCCAATTATTTCCTCTGATGTAAGGGTCTGTGTACTCAGCCATAGGAAGAGAGTGATTGTTACCCTTTTCATAAGTTCACTTCCTCTTGAGTTTAAACCTATGGTGTTTTGATGTCTTCTCTAGGATCTTTCTTCCTTCCTTCCTCCCTCCCTCCATCCCTCCCTCCCTCCCTCCCTCCCTCTCTCTCTCTCTCTCTCTCTCTCTCTCTCTCTCTCTCTTTCTTTCTTTCTTTCTTTCTTTCTTTCTTTCTTTCTTCCTTTCTTTCTTTTGCAGTAATGGAGACTGACTCCACCATGTTAGGTAAGTACCCTACCACTGAGCTACATGGCCTCTTTTTATCTTGAGGCTACATCTCCCTGTGTGGCCCAAGCTGATACTGAACTTGCAATCTTTCTGCCCCAAGCTACAAAATAGCTAGGATTGCAGACATTTTGCCCCGCCTGGCCTCTCTGGGGTATTTTGGTGCTGCTGTGGCCTTTCTGTCTTTAGTTCTGCCTTTGGTGTGCTAGTCTCTGCCTCTCTCTCCTCTTTGTCCCATCATTCCCAGTCCTTAACAGACACTGCTGGAGCATCTCCATACACTACTTGTTCCTTTTCTCATGCTGGTAGAACTCCATGTTTATATAGGCTCCATCTTCCTGCCCAAGGCGCCTTAGTCCCAGCTCGCCAGAAGGGAAGCATGTTAAATCTAAGGCACTCATGTGGCTTCATGCGCCTTGCCATGGAGTCATTAAACAGGTGTGTACGTTTGCCAAGGACTTCTGCAGAAAGTTTCTCAGGCTAATAAAAACCACACATCATTCTTTTTGCCCTTGTAAATATTTGGGCTCAGAAATGATGCATGAGAATGGCATGGCTACCTGCATCTAGGGAGACAGAGGTAACAAAGAATTCTGAACCACTGACTAAGCTAATCCTGGTATGGGCTCAATGAAAAACTTCTTGTTTCTGAAAATACTGTCTACTCCTATATAAGCCATTGAGGTTCAGTTTGCATATGTTGCCAAGACAGCCTAACAAATTTTTCCAAGATGGCTAAGGAATTATCAGCTTTCCATCTAATTTGTAACAAACAAAATTGATAGAAGTCATTAACACTAGAATAAAACTGATAATTAAATTAAACATGGATCAGCTAAGCAACTTGACCTGAGAGGCTCAGCCATTTGAGTTTCCCGGGAAGCAGTCAGCTAGGCAGCCTGGCCCATTCCCTGAGGGCCTTAAGGACTCATGGGAAAGCAGTTTAAAGCAGGTCAGCAGGCATATGTAACATGAACCTTTTTCTCTTCACTTTCTTGCCTACAATGTCTACATAATGCTAAAGGTGACTGTGGTAGTTTGAATGTAATTGGTCCCCATGAGCTCATAGGGAATGGCACAATTTGGAGGTGTGGCTTTGTTGGAGTAGGTATGGCCTTGTTAGAGGAAGTGTGTCACTGTGGAGGTGGACTTCAAGGTTTCACACATGCTCAAGATACTGCCCAGTATGTCAGACCACTTCCTGTTGCCTGTGAGTCAAGATGCAGGACTCTCAGCTTCTTCTCTAGCACCATGTCTTCCTACATGCTGCCTTGCTTCCTGCTATGACAATAACAGACTAAACCTCTGAAAGTATAAACCAACCCTAATTAAATGTTTCCCTTGTAAGAGTTGCTGTGGTCCTGGTGTCTCTTCACAGCAATAGAAACCCAAACTAAGACAGTGATGATCATGTTTTGACTGTGAGGACGAGAACATGCCAGATAGAGCCAAAAGATAAAAGGAAACAGGCTTGCTTATGGCTTCTCTTACCATCTACATATGGCCACCCTTTCCAGAGACATCTTGTGTGGCTTAGAAAAGAAAACTGCACCTCTTTTGGGTAGCTCAGTTAGGTTGTTTTGTTTTATTCTAGTCTGATACAGTGGAATACAGCTATTGATGATAAATGTTTTTAGACTCATTGATGACTTTAATGAAAGGATGACCAGAAAGAGTAAAGATAAAACTCATGAGGCTGGAGAGATGGCTCAGTTGGTAAGCAGCTTGCTAGACAAGCATGAGGACCTGAGTTCAGTCTCCAGCAGCCATGTAAAAGCCAGGTGTGTGGTGTGCAATTGTAACCCCAGCTCTGGGGAGGTGAGGCAGGAGGATCCCTGGAGCTTGCTGACCATCCAATCTAGCTAAACCTGTGAGCTCCAAGTTCATTGAGGGACTCTGCCTCAAAAAATAAAGTGGAGCATAGTTGAGGAAGACACCTAATTTTAACTTCTAGCCTCCACATGCATATCCACCTGTACCCCCCATCCATGCATACACACAAATGCATATACACAAAAGATAAACTCCTAAGTATATGTATTACAGATACTATATAATATATATATAATATATATACTTATAATAATGTTTTTATATATGCATATAACTTATTCAAACTTATAATTTTGTGCATATACATACTTAATAGCTTTACAAACTTACAATTATGTACATAACTTATTGGTTTACAAAGACATTTTCAAACAATAAAATCAGCAGGAAATTATAGCTTTTATTCCTCACCTTAAGAGTAATACATAATATTTTTTCCTTCTGTTGAAAAGTAGTCATTTATCCAGGATATTTCAAGCTGAGGAAATACTAATATAAAATGATAGTCCCTAATCAAGAGCTGGCTCCAACAGATTCAATTATCCTTTGTGTACATGCACTACACTGTCCACATATTATAGTAGAAGCCGGATCTTATATTTCATTAGAAAAGGAACCATTGTTAGGGCTAGAAAATTAACTTCATGGATTTTCAAGTTCACACTGACAGATATATTAAAATGTTCTAGGTGAAGAATGCTAGCACAGCACTTCAAGAGGAATTAATTCTGAGATTTCAAATACAGCAGCCTTCTTGAACGTTTTCTTTCGCTAACCACAAAACTTTATTTACTTGTGGTATTTAGAACTGTCACAGTATGAAGCTGGCAAATGCCATCCATTGGGGGCAAACAATCCACGCAACAAGAGTATCGGGGAGCCTTTGGTTTGCTTATCACTGTGTTCCTAAGGTGTGTTCCAGAAGACTGTGTACAGTATAAATTAGGTACACAGTATAAAGAGAATGAACAAATAAGAGAGAATTGGAGTTTTTCAGGAAGAACTGAGAAAGGAGATTGACAGACGGTTAAACAGAAAGAAAGAAAGAGAGAGAGAAAGGGAGGAGGAAGGAAAGAAGGAAGGAAGGGAAAGAAAAGAAAAAGGTGTGTTAGGTCCAGGAAGATGAATCAAATCAGTATGGAAGACATCTGTTTCTGTTTTCGTCTCTTTCATCTGCTTGTTTCTTTCCTTTTCCTTATTCCAGCAACAGGCCTCTGAACTTTCCTGAGGAAAGGCTCCTGTTTCACTTTCCATTTTCTGTGAGTGCTGCAGCATGAGTCACATACAGTACGTCCTTCACCCCATCACCAGAGGAGCAGTGAGCACAAATTTCTTCTTCTGAAGCAGAGGCGATTCTCTTTATTTTATGGTTGCTAGTTGGGATGGCATTTCCTGGAGATGTATGTAGTCGTAAATGCCTTCTTCCGAAAATTAAGTAGGAAAGGCTGGGAGGAACATGAGCAGTGAACTGGAGGATGGAGAAGGACTCTTCTGTCAGGACACAGGCTGCCTGCAACCAGTTCTATCCCTGCCCTTCTCAAGCACATAGGCAAATACATTGGATCAGAAAAACTTGGAGCTGTATATAAAAATAATTATTTTAAAAACAAATGAAATGTAAAATTTACTCTATCTGACGTTTTAAGTGTTCAATGACATTTAAGTACATTTGCACTATGGTAAGAAATTCAGTTTTCTGTTTAAGCTAGGGTGTTTGATTTTGTCATTTACAATAAAAGATATGGCAGGTTTGTTTTTATCTTCATTACTATTATTTCCTGTTTTATTTTATTTTATTTATTTTTTTAAAGATTTATTTATTATGTATACAGAAGAGGGTGCCAGATGTCATTACAAATGGTTGTGAGCCACCATGTGGATGCTGGGTATTGAACTCAGGACCTCTGGAAGAGCAGTCAGTGCTCTTAACCTCTGAGCCATCTCTCCAGCCCCATTTTCTTCTAGAAGACTTCAGCTTCTTGATCTATTTAAAATTAATTTTTATATATGCTGTGAGGTAAAGGATTGAGGTGGATCTCCCAACCTTGACAGATATACAGTGATAGTGCATGGTAAAAACATTCCCCATTTTTCTTGGCTTGTTTTTGTGCTTTTGTTGAGAATCAAAGACCATGAGTCTTCTTGGGGACTCTTCAGTTTGTTACATTGATCTATTAATCTACCCCAATGCTGGCACCACATAGTCTTTTGATCAGTGTAGCTTACAGATAGCTTGATGCCCTTGCTCCCTGCAAAGAGTTTAAACTAACTCAGCATCTAGGTATTATTGTCACGTTATTAGATAAGTCTATCTCTACCCAACAAGATATTGTTATGTGTGCTCAATGTTAAGTATGATAGATTGGAATTAAAAAAAGAAGACTATGCCTTCCTCATTACATTTAGTCACTCAGCAACACTTCATCCATATCAGCCTGGAGGGACCTACAGCAGCTCCCAGCACTCAATGTCTTACCTACTTTGTTCCCTTTGTTTAGAACACCTTATCCCTTTTTGCCAATTCTAGTGTTCATCTAGACTAGAAAACAAAACCATTTATGTATGCATAAAAAGGGTAAAATATTGAAAAATACATTTAAGACTTATAAGACCTATACATTGAAAGCTATGACACTCTACTGAGCAAAATTAAGGAAAGTCTTTAAAAAACAAATATATCACTTTTATGAATTGGAAGACTCAGTGTTTGTATATGTTTGTGTATGTGTATGTATATATTGGTGTGCTCATGTGTGTCTGTGGGTACATATATATGTGCATGTATGTGTGGAGGCCAGAGGTTAACATACTGAACCTGGAACTCACCAATTCAGGCAAACTGGCTGGACAGAGAGCCCCGGGGTCCTCTGTCTTCACATCCCTACCACTAGAATTGCAGGTGCATGCTGCCGCGCTTAGGTTTTACATGGGTGCTGGAGACTCACTCAGATCCTCATGTATGTAAGGCAAGCACTTTAGGGACTGAACCATCTCCCTAGCCCCACCGACTTCGTATTTTTAAGATGTCATTTATCCCTAAATACACTTGAAGATTTAATGTAACTTCAGTCATAATCCTAGCAGCACCCCACCCCATTCTAGCCTTTAGATTCTCATCTTTCAAAAGACCTAGAAAATCCAAATAATCTTGAAAAACAGTGACAAAGTTGGAAAACCTAAGCTACTTGACTTCAAGCCTTACCAAGTTCAGTGGTCTATTCCTCCAGATGCCTTCTATGGCCCTTTACAGTTTGGAGTAAATGCCTGTCCCCTGCAGTCTCATAGTGTGACTGCTGTTATCAAAGGACTCATCGTATTGTTTCTCAATGAAGTCTGCTACCTAAAGCTTTAAAGGGCAGAGCCCAGGCTTGTCATGTTTATCTCTGCATACAGAAGGCCTAGAAAAGGATTGTAAACTTAAGATAAGCAGGTACTCATCATATTAAGTTAAACTTAAATAATTTATGTAAGAGTTAGTATTTTAGAAAGAAATTCAGAAAGATCCACCTTCTGCCTGAGAACTACTTATTCAGGTAGCCAAGATTAATTGACTCTATTTAGTTTAAAAAATATTATTACTTCTGTGACATGACTAAAAGGACTCAGTGGAAGGCCAGACATCCAGGAATACATGGACAGCACAAACTGGACTTGATGAAAATGTGTGTGTGTGTGTGTGTGTGTGTATGTGTGTGTGTGTGTGTGTGTGTGTATGTATGGAAGTGGGTAGATCTGGGAGTAGACAATGAAATTTAATTCCCAAGAAACTAGGTCAATTCTTTGAAATCAAGTTTCTGAATATTTTTAAAATATTGTCCTGTAACTAAACTCTTAATAATCTGGATAAATGCAATGATGCAGAAAACTAAAACAGCTTTATGCACAAAGCATCCGTTTTTGTTTTTTACTTATTGTAAGAGAAAAATGGAGGTAAGTAAAGAATCCTAAAAAATGAGAATCATAAAAAATACAGATCAACTTGACATAATGTTTTATGGCCATTAGTAATTATAAAAATATACTAACCAGCCCCATGAGGTTATTTGTGGTGACCATCCTGCTAATAAAAAGCTGAATAATGCTTTTTAAACTTCTTTAAAGTTATAAAGGAGACATGACAACCAAGCATGAAAAAGCCAGGCCAAAGGTGAAGGGAAAATGTTAGACCAGTGAAGGAATTGGACAAAATGTGGCTTTTGACCTAAAAGCATTCACCAGTTTTGAAAACTTGAACTTCAATTTTAGAACTTCAGTGGGCAAATAACAGACAAGAAAACCCATGGTTTTTGCAAAATTGGTAGTCAGACAGGAAAACCTATTTAAAAATGTCAGGACCCCAATACATGGAGGAGAAACTAGAAGACCAGCAATGTACATGGAATTACAGCTTCTAGAAACGCATGAAAATCCCAGAGAATTTCAAGCCTCAACATGGCTGAACTCCCAGGAATGTGGCAAATCCTCCTGAGAGCTGAGAACATTCACTGAAAGTCTAGATTTACTCCCACAAATGATTTTTCAAATATAATGTCCAACATATACATATACACAAAACAAGACTCACACTCACAAAAACTAAATTTTATAATTAAAGACTAAGAAAAACAATAGGTAAGGAAAAAAACGAAAGCATGGGTATTTTAGATAACAAACAACTATACTAACTATACATATATATTTTTGAAGTTTGAAGATCTCTGCAGAGACTAGGAAGCCATGGAAAATATGATTCCAAATTTGCAAGTCTAAAGTAACTCTATAAATAGAAATATAGTAACTAAAATAAAAAACCTAAAGGTAGAGTTTCTGGGTTGGTGACTATGTCAAGGCATTATGAAGGTGGTGTGTCCTGAAAAGTCATGGAAGCATGATGTCACATTTTCCATCTATCTTAGTTAGGATTTCAGTTGCTGCAATGAATCACTATGCCCAAAAAGTAAGCTGGGGAGGAAAAGTGTTATTTGGCTTACACTTTCATATTCTGTTCATCATGAAAGGGAAGTCAGAACAGGAACTCAAACAAAGCAGTAACTTGGAGGCAGAAGCTGATGCAGAGGCCATGGAGGGGTGCTGCTTACTGTCTTGCTCCCCATGTCTTGCTCAGCCTACTTTCTTGTAGAACTCAAGACCACCAGTCCAGTGATGGCCCCACCCATCAATCACTAACTAAGAATCTTATGGAGACATTTTCTCAATTGAGTTCCCTCTGTTCAGATGACTCTAGTTTGTCTGTCAAGTTGACATAAGACTAGCCAGAATACCATCTAAGTAAGGATTAACATCAACTTTTTGCAAATTATTTCAAAAATCAAAAGAGGAGGGCACATTTTCAAGTCATTTTATGATGATAGTATTGCTTTGAACACAAGCAAATACATCACAAGAAAATATTTTTAAAATCTCATAAATATGGCCACAAAAGTCAACCATAACTAGCAAACAGAAACATACAAAAATACTATGATAAAATGGAAGGAAGGCAAGACATAACTCATAAAATTTTATCTTCACATCAATATTTGAACATGGGATTTTGTTCAGTCATAAACCATTAATATTTTTAACGGTGTTTAGTGGTTTTCAGAATACATGTCTTGTGCTTATTTCATTAAATATATTACTACATTTCATTCTTTTTTTTGTTTTGCTTTGTTTTTTCCAGACATGGTTTCTCTGTGTGGCTTTGCACCTTTCCTAGAACTAGCTTTGTAGACCAGGCTGGCCTCGAACTCACAGAGTTCTGCCTGCCTCTGCCTCCCAAGTGCTGAGATTAAAGGCATGCACCACCAACACCCGGCATTTTTTTTTTTTTTTTTTTTTTTACACATTTCATTCCTTTTGATGCTACTGAAAATTGTTTTTTTAATTCTATTTCCACATAGTTCAAGTGCATAGATTTGATTTTATATGTTCTTTTATCTTGAAACCCTGTAGTACCCATTTATTGATTATATTAAAATTTTATATCTACAAATCATTTCACCTCTGAATAAAGATGGTTTTACTTCTTCTAATGAGGATGATACCCAGTCTTGCATTGTTAAGTAGAGTGTTTTTAACTGTAGATTTCTTGTGGATGCCCTATATCAGAATGGACAAGTTGTTTCCACTGTATTGAATGGTTTTTATCATGAAAGAGTACTAGAGTCTATAAAATACTTTTCTGTATTTATTGAGATACCAACTGAAAAAGAAAGACTTGATCATGCTACAGGACGGACAGACCCTTCTTTTCTTGGCCTGGAACTCAGTGTGTAGCCCAGGCTAGCCTTAAACTCACAGCAATCCGCCTACCTTAGCCTCCAAAGTGCTGGAATTACAGGCGTGAGCCACCATGCCCAGCTAAAATGGGCAAGCCTTAGAAAATCACACCAGTGAGAAGAAACCAACCACAGGAGCCTGTGCATGACATGACTCCATGTAAAGGCAATGTTTAGAATAGGGCAATCTCTACAGAGCTAGGAAATGGAATTGTGGTTGCTTAGACCTGTGGGTGGAGACTTGAGTGGTAAGGGGACTGACAGAGAAGGCACAGGGTTTGTGGGATGGAAAATGTTCTCAAATTGTTCTAAAATTCGTGTGTGTGTGTATGTGTGTGTGTGTGTGTGTGTGTGTGTGTGTATCTGTGAATGAATTTTTTAAAACATTTAATTATATCATTTAATATATTATATGGTATGTGAATCATATCTATATAGATGCTGAAAGTAGAATGAGGTGCGTACACGCATGCACCAACTCTGCACTTCCACAAACATGAGAGCAAGGGCCTCCTTAAAATTTGCATCCTGGGTTTATCACTTTGCTTCTCTGTAGCCCTGCTGGGTCTGCAGCCATTCTCCTTACACAAAGATCCCTTTTATTTGTTGTTATGTCCTAAAAGGAGAACATTGCTTACATAATTCTTCCTTTTTACACACACACACACACACACACACACACACACTTTCTTTTCATTTCTCTTTTTCTTTCTTTCTTTTTTTTTCTGTTTCTTTTTCTTTTTCTGATAGGATTTCTCTGTGTAGCCCTGGCTGTCCTGGAACTGGAACTCACAGAGATCCACCTGACTCTGCCTCCCAAGTGCCGGGATTAAAGGCATGTGCCACAACCACCTGGAATCACACACACACTTCCTTAATGTAAAGCTAACTAGGGTTTATGACACATATCTCTGTAAGCAACAAGAAGAAAATACCCTCTTTTCATAGTGGTCACAGGATGAAATGATGATTTTGTCAAGATTTAATGTCTTGGTTGGTAGGCGAGATGGCTCAGCATGTAAAGGTACTTGCTTGCCAACTAGCCTGATGACCCAGGTTCCATCCCAAGACCCACATGGTGGAAGGAGAGAATTGACTCCTGCTGTTGTATGTTGACCTTTACACATATGCTGTCACACCCCTTCACACATACATACACACACCAGGCACATACACACAATAATAAGCATATAATTTAAATTTTTTGTTTGTTTTTGGAGACAGGATTTCTCTGTGTAGCTTTGGCGCCTTTTCTGGAACTCACTCTGTAGCCCAGACTGGCCTCGAACTCACAGAGATCCACCTGCCTCTGCCTCCTGAATGCTGGGATTAAAGGTGTGTGACACAACCGTCCGGCTATAATTTAAAATTTAAAAGGATTTAATGTCTTGTTTCTGAGTTGTATTTTCTGGTACCACCTCCAAGACCTGTTGAGGTTTTAGAGGGGATGGTTGTGATAGCTCATCATCAACTTGACTGCATCTGGAGTCCAATAAAACATAAGGCACTGGGCACTTCTGTGAGAAATCTCCTAGATTAGATGATCTGAAGCAGAAAAACCCAGCCTAAACATGGCCAGCCCAGACAAAAGGACATGGAAGGAAACTTTTTTTCTTGTTTGCCATCATACTCACTGGGAAGTTCATCTATCCTGTAGCTGGTACATTCCTTCACTAGTATCAGGAGAAACTTCCATTGTATACCGAAGACAAGCCATTCTCCAGGAACCCTCGAGGCCTTCGGTGCTATCCTGGGGCTGCTGAGACATTCAGTTGTGTGAACTGAGCAATTACAGGATCCTCTGCCTCTCGAGTGTGAAACAACCAATGCTGGACAGTTTTAGCTGCAACCTATAGGCCAATCTAATAAATAAATAAATAAATAAACAAGAATTATCAATACTCATTCTATTGTTCTATTTCTTTAGAGAACCCTGACTAATACAACAGATTTGTGGTAAACCTAGATGGAAGCGACAGGTTCATGACCACAACCAGATTTTCTGGTAACTGTTGATGAAGAGCAGTCAGAGAAACCGACAGACCTCCAGTGTTGTCAGTAACCAGTATGGCTCTAGACAGTGTGTATGTCAGCACACACCTCCATGAACTACAGCTATAGACTCTTTGTGCCCCCCCTACACACACCCAAGCACACATAAAACTGGGGAAGATGGACCTTCTGATGCTGATGAAACTTCCTCTTATTGATCCAGGGCCTCAATGCACTAGGCAACATACTCTACTACTGAATTACACCCTTTAGCCCCAAAATTTAATTCTTGCTACTGTAACAGAATGAGAGCTTCCAGTATTTTAATCAGATTTTTCAAAATGACAAGTCATAAAAACAGCACGAGGAATAGCCACATTTGTTTTACCCAGATTTATTAGTAACATTTTACCTGTTTGCTTTGTCATTTACTATTTCCCTAATTATAAGATATGCTTCATACATATATAAATATATATATATAATAAATGTATGTATACAGACAGTATTTTTGAACCATTTAGGTTTTTTTTTTTATTTTGAGACAGGGATGAAAAGAGTGTCTCATGTAGTCTAGGCTGGCAATGAGCTCTGTGTAGCCAAGGATCACCATAAATTCCAAATCCTCCTGCCTCCACCTCCCATGTGCTGTGATTATGTAGCCACCATATCTGGCTCTTAAGGATAAGTTTTATAAACTTACATATTATGACCTATCACATATATATTGCTATATAATATATGCTAGTATATAAATATATATCATAATATAGATGTCTTTACTATTCTACAAAGACTAGACCCCAGTCTGTTGTAGGTTGTGAAACCTTTAGGAGACGGGTCTATAGGTAGGAAATTAGGTCTCTGGGACATGTTCTTGAAGGGCATACTGACACCCCCGAGCCTTTTCCTAGCTCTCACTTCCTGGCCACCTTGAGGTGAGCAGTTTTGCACTACATTGTACTCTCTGCTGTAATACTGCCTTTTCACATGTCTAAAAACAACAGAGCCAAATGACCATAGACTGAAGTCTATTAAGTTGGAGACCTAAATTAACCTTTCTTTCTGATAAGTTGATTTATTTTAAGCATTTTGTCACAGTAATGGGAAGCTGAATAATGCAATGCCTCAACCATAATTACAATTGCTATATGCATACATCACAATCAAAAGGTACACATATTAATTATATTATACAGTTATGTACAATGTCATATTTGTGCCAATGGAGGAGTCCTATATAACAGTGATCCCACACAATTTTATCACATAGTGACATTATAGCCACTCTGTGATGGTCACCTAATGATAAAATTGTCCAACAATTCATTTCTCAGAATGCATTTCCATTCTGAGAACCAAGAACCCACTTTCATAATCACAAGGTTGACAAACTTACCAAATAAAAACACAGGAAAGATACAGGATGCTTTGGACAAACCCCAATAGAAAGGATAGCTTTTGAGTTTTTCCCGGCCCCACCCTTCTGGACACACTTAAACAATGTTCTTAGAGTTGATGTTTTGTGTCTAAACAATAAGCCTGACCCGCTGGGTAAGAGTCAGGTAACCAGTTAATATGTCAGGATTTTACTGATGAAAGTAAGAGAAGGCTGGTTAGAAAAGATAGTAAATTACAGCCTGTATTCCTCCTGTCTTTACTACATGTCCTATATCATTTCATCTCTTGAAAGTTGTTGATGCAGCACTATTACTTGGTATTTAAAAAGAATTTGTCTCAGCTGGGTGGTGGTGGCACACGCCTTTAATCCCAGCACTTGGGAGGCAGAGCCAGGCAGATCTCTGTGAGTTCGAGACCAGCCTGGGCTACCAAGTGAGTTCCAGGAATGGCACAAAGCTACACAGAGAAACCCTGTCTCGAAAAACAAAAACAACAAAAAAGAATTTGTCTCATAAGAACTATTACTTACAATATTTAAATATAAATTACTAGACTTGTTAAAATGTAAATCTGCCCTAGTAGAACTTTATTGAGTACTGAAAATTTGCATTTCTTAATGTGTTCCCAGGGGATGCTAACACATTAAATTATGACCACCTAGGTCACAATCAATAGATATTTTTATGGAGCTACCGAGGCCTTCTCCAAATTCAGAACCTCTGGGAATTATGTCCACTAGTCTAAGGTATAATTTAAACAATCTCCAAGTAGGACTTGAGAATCACTGATGAGTGGGGTTGAAATGCCCTCTGCTTTTTTCTTGACTTACTTTCTGTTCTTGAGATCCCAGGGCAGGTCCCTCCTGCCTGGTCCTTCCACTGATCACTTCAGACAAATGGACTCCCGCTCTTCACAGCAAGCACCTGCTCTTTATCCCAGACCAAACACCCTTGCACACATCCTCTCTCTCTAGATTTCATCTCTTGGCATTTTGGTTGTTAGCCTAGCTTTAACAACTGAAACATCACTCTGACCCCAGATTTTATTTCTTGAATACAAGTATTCTTGTAGCATCAGCTCCTACAATAATTCTTGTCTTGTTGATTGTGAGCCTAGTCCCTAATAGCTGAGCCATCTTTTTAGCCCAACTATCATAATTCTTAACACACAGTAAATGTTTAATATTTGCTATGAATAATAATTCTGATTATAGTGGACAAGTAATTTCTTCCTGGGACACATGGTCGTTTCCCAGGTCTTGTGGGGTTAAAAGAGCCCTATCCCCTTAAAATTAGCACTCGATTTTTAAGGCAAAAACTGCAACTTGCAACTAGGGCATACTATTTTTCAGAAACTGTACAATTTTTTATGATAGTACTCTGAAATGTATTTTAGCAAATGGCACTTTAATAGGATGAAAGGAATACTTTAGACCTATTATGCCTTTTATCTGTGAGCCTCAATACACTCTAAAAGCACTCTTAAATTACTATACTGTCATCCCAGCACTTGGGAGATAGAGGCAGGCAGATCTTTGTGAGTTCGAGGCCAGCGTGGTCTACAGACAGCCAGGGCTACACAGAGAAACTCTGTCTTGAAAAACAAACAAAAAGAATTACTATACTGTCATACTATAAATATTACATGCTCCTTACAAGAGCAAAAAGCTGATGAGGGTCTTAAATCACTCTGGAGGCAGAGCAGATGATCTCTGTGAGATACAGAGTGAGATCCATGACAGCCAGAGGAACACAGATAAACCCTTCCTCAAAACAACAACAACAGTAAGAAAAATGCTGATGAGGGAGAGTTGTAACAGCCTTGATCTAATCACGTGCATCCCAAGAATGCCACACCAACTAAGTCAGGGTAAATGGTAGGGTGTGATGGTGTACAACTTTAATCCCAGCATTCTGGGGAGAGAGGCAGGTGGATCTCTATGAGTTCAGTGTCAGCCTCCTGTACATCAAGTTCCAGGCTAGCCAGAGCTACAGAGGAAGACCCTGTCTCAAAAATAAAGAAAATTGGGGTTGGGGATTTAGCTCAGTGGTACAGCGCTTGCCTAGCAAGCGCAAGGCCCTGGGTTCGATCCTCAGCTCCACATACAAAAATAAAAAATAAAAATAAAAGAAAGAAAGAAAGAAAATTGAGTGGTCCATAGGTAAGTCTTCTTGGGCCTCAAGTTACGTGACCTGAAATATGAACATTTTATTGAAGAAAGGAGGCCACGATGAGAAGAAATTATTTCCATCTGGGGGAGTCCATTTCTTTTTTCCTCTGTATCCCTACTTCTATTGGTTTATGTATTTTATGTTTGTTCATTCTTAAAATAGGGTTAAATGCCGACCCATCCTTCTGACGACATTCTTACCTACTTTCCAGACATTTTGTTCTCCCTACCTACCCCTCTATTCTGCTGCTGCAGACAGGCAAAAGCAACTGCCAGCTGAGGTGCTGTGACAGGTTGGAACCCCCACTCATTTCTCCAGAACACTATTGCTGAGAAAATTCGGTTCTCCTCTTAGTTCCCTCTGTGTAAACTGGAATGGAATATACATACCACCTCGCTCACAGGATAGATGAAATGACAGAAAACGACTCGTAAACTGTCAAGCACCAAACAGGTACACGTTGTTCCTCTCGACATTCCTTGTTTACCTTAATGCAGGGAACTACCACGGCGCAGCACAATTAAGAAGCAAAGGGACGGGGCATCAGGGAACAACCAGCCTTGGGGAGGTGCTTTTCCAAGGGATTGCAACCGGCGTTCCGAGCTGGGGAAAGGGGAAAAACTACAACTCCCGTGAGGCTTCACGCGCCACCTTGGTCTGCCAAGCAAGACGGAGCCTCCAGGCGAAGAGGGTGGGGCCTGTGCGCGCCGGGGGGTTGTGGGGGGGACTCTCCTGGTGAGCGCAGAGGCGGGCTGCTCGAGGCGACTGGGACACCAGGTGGAGACCCACGTGCGAGTGTGGGGCGGCTAACGAGGGAAAGACAGCTGGGGAACAGCGTAAAAAAAAAAAAATTAAAGCCGGCCGTGCACCATTGCCTCCGCGGATAGTACGCGCCGCTGCGGAGGCTCGGGGGCGCGCGCGCTCCCGGGCTCGCGCCTCATGCCTCGGGCACTGGGCTCGGCAGCGGCGGGCGGGGGCGGGGCCTAAAGCGGCGCGGGGGCGGGGCCTAAGGCGGCGCGGGCGAAGGCGGCGACCCAGACATCTGGGACTGTTGTTGTTCCCTCGCCCCACGCCCGCCTCAGTCAGCTCGAGCTGAGATCCGGAGCTGGTCTACTGGGGAGGCTGGCGGCAGTCTCCGCCCTCTCTCCCGGTTCGCTGAAGCTGCGGCAGGAGCTGGTGCTGACTGAACGGCTCCCGGTGGGTGTCCGATGCCCTTCGGCAAGGAGGGGGCGTCTGGACCCTGGTGAGCGCACCCAGAGCCCCCCCGACTCAGTGTCTTCACCCGCCCCTCGGGCCGGCACACCCGTGTGTCTGCCATGGCTGAGAACGCAGATGGGGACCTGAACTCTAACCTGCTCCACGCCCCCTACCTCACCGGGGACCCCCAGCTGGACACGGCCATCGAGCAGTGGCTGCGTTGGGACAAGGTGGGTACCTGGACAGCCGGGCATCCGTCCCCCTCTTCCTGCCCACCCTCTCTCTCACAATCCGCCTTTTCCGGTACCCACCCTGGGCTGTGCAGGCTCCGGGGGAGATGGCTCGGGCCACACCGCAGGGCTGGCGGAGTTGGGCGATGCCTCTCACCTATGCAGGGGCTGCCTCCCTCGGGAGGGCTGGGCTGGGCAGGGACATCTGCAGTAGCTTTCTTTTGCAATAGGCTACGCTGCAACCCATTCCCGTGTCACATCTCTCCTTCTCAAAAATACTCCATCCCCATGATCTTCATCTTTCTAAGTTGTACTCCGCATATTCCGCATGCATTTCCTTTCCCCTTTCTCCCTTGACTTCCTTCTTTGCAGAACCTGCAAGTGGCTTCTGGTACGTTTCGTGGACGTTTTACTAACCACTGTCTGCTGTGGTGTTGGTCTGCTGGTGTGTTTCCACCCTCTGTCGCTAGGTAATCGCTGGCCTGTTTCACTCTATTTTCTGGTACCACCTTTTGCTCTTGAAAATGACAAGGGTTCTCCTCTTATTTCAGTCCTCTGCTGGCCGCTATTTTCCGAAGTGTTCTGTTCAAAGAATCGTGGTCACACACATCGTGAATAGCCTACTTTCTTCTAGAGCCTACACCATTACTTCTCAAACCATAACGTTCCAGCAGATCATCTGGGAATCTTAAAAGGCACATCCTGACCAGATATTTAGACATTCAGAATTGGTGTTGCCCTGCCCTGCCGTCTTCCCTGCTCTCTCCCACTCTTTCTGCAGGCATGTAGGGTGGATGCGTGAAAACTAGAATTAAAAGGTAGCCTTTTCACCTGGACAGGAGGCCCCTGGGGGCTCTCGCAGAGGACAAGATGGTGATCAAGTGTTTGCTTTGTCAAGTGCATATGATAACAGCTGCTGAGACAAAGAAAGCAGCGCTCTTTAAAACTGGGTGATAACTGAATTAAGGGGTTTGTATGGCAACCTGTGAGACTGTGTTATGCAGGAACTACCCAAATTAGCTTTCTGAAACAGTTTCTTTTCCTTCTTTCTTCTTTTCCCCAGTCATTTTTGCATTCAAGAAGGAGAAAACAAAGAAATACTGAGTGTTCTAGGCCGGTCAGGGAACACTGGTGTCGAGAAAGATAGAAGGAATTCTTGCCCTCAGCACGCCTTCAGTTAGTAGATAAGGAAGCCCAACAAATAAGCAATTACAGTGAAGCATTTGGTGTTACTGGGGATATATATATATATCTTAAATGTCCTAATCAGTCTTCTAGAGTCTGAACAAGAGTTTCTCAAACCTAAAAGTGCTAACAGATCATCTGGGAATCCTAAAAGGCAGTTTCTGACCAGATGGCTAGGGTGGGGCCTGACAGACAGCCTTAGTGAGCTTCCAGGGGATTGATATCAGTATTGCTGATCTGTGGACCACACTAAAAATAGACTCTTTTCTCCTTCAGTATCAGCTTTGACTATGTTTTTCCTAATGAATGTCCCTGTTGAATGAAATGAATTAATACTTATTGTCTGTGCTATGCCCAGATACTGCTGAGATATAGAAATATTTAAATTTAAGAACTGAAAAATGCATATAAAATAATATAACAGTTACAGTAGAAATAAGAGGTTACAGGCATTCAGTTCTTATTGGAGTTCAAAAGTGAGAGCGTGGAGTGGGATGGTCAGAGAAACCTTTTTTTTTTTTAATTTTTTTGATTTTTGATTTTTCATGACAGGTTTTCTCTGTGTAGTCCTGGCTGTCCTGGAACTCACTCTGTAGACCAAGCTGGCTTTGAACTTACAGAGATCCTCCTGCCTCAGCCTCTTGAGTGCTGGAATCAAAGGCATGTGCCACCACCTCCTGGCTTCAAAGAAGACTTTATGAGAACATGGAATGCACATAAAAAGAACAGGAAAGGCCTGCAGGAGAAAGATGGAACAAATGTAGACCTCAGTGAACACGAAAGAGGAGATAAAACAAAGGCTCCCAAATAAAATATAAAGAACAAGTATTAAGTGCCTTAACAGAAGAACAGATTTAAATAATTTTATTGATTATGTATTATTGATCTCTTTTCTAATGGGGAATAATGCTTTTATCTGAGAAACAAAGGTTTATCTTCTATAGATTTATCAATCTATAAGTAAGCTAGGCTAAGTCCTAGGCCACTGAAATTTAGAGTACAAAATGAAATTTAAGTATTTCTTTGCACATTGACAGTACATATAGTCTTTTAATGCAGAGAGTCTGAGCTCAATTCCTGATTAATATCAATTAAGGAACCCTGATAATGCTGCTAATTCTTAAAAGACTGATCAGGCATGAAATGAGTTATAAATTGGTCTTAGGGTAATTTGCTATTTGCCATAGTCACCAACATTATTAATTTTAGCCTTGGTGGCTTAGTGTATATTGAAAAAAAAAGTATTATTCGTGTTGAACTTTCTCAATTAGTTAACATTCAGATTTGCCAAGAAGGAAGACTAAGAATTGGAAAGATGGAAGCTTGAATGTATATAGTTAATACATTTGTGTCTGCCAGAGCTTAGGGTACATAGAGAGAAATCTTTGGAAAGGTATGTGAAGACCAGATTGTAGAAGAGCTTTAGTATATCTTTAGTGGCCTTCAGCAAGTAAGAGTGTCTGTAATTGCCAAAAAGAAAATAGTGCAAGAAGGTAGGCCTAGCATGGTGCCTCTTACCTATGCTCTCAGCACTTGGGAGGCTGACACAGGAGGAGCAGTTAGAGTTTGAGGCCAGCCTGGGCTGCATACTGAGTTTATGTCAGCCTAAAGAGAGTGAGACGCTTGGTTTGTTTTGTTTTTTGTTTGTTTGTTTTTGTTTTGTTTTGAGACAGGGTTTCTCTGTGTAGCCATGGCTGTCCTGGAACTCACTCTGTAGACCAGGCTGGACTTGAACTCACAGCGATCTGCCTGCCTCTGCCTCCTAAGTGCTGGGATTAAAGACGTGCACCACCACCGCCTGGCTCTTGGTTTGTTTTTAACCAGATTTACTGGGGCTAGGGTACTCTTGTGTGGCCACAGTGGGGACTTGGATCTGACTTCTTCCTTGTATCCAGGCCTTTGTTTAGTGTGTGAGCTTCTCTACTCACTCAGCTCAAGGTCATAAAAACTGATGGCTGACTTAAGAACCCAGTTTTATTAACTTACGGTTTATGATATAGATGCAAGAGTCAAGTAGATTTGTTTCTAATCCAGGCATTTGGTAGATACACCATAGGAAAGCCAAATAACCCAAAGATTTTTGGTGATCATGAAGCCAAATCACAGGGAGTCAAATATATAATATCAACCACATCAGCTTGTAACATGTAAATGCATACCTACGTGTATGGGGCTGTACTACTAGTCAGATATATAAGATTAACCACATCAGCTTGTAATGTGCAAGTGCGTGCATCCCTGTATGGGGCTGTACTACTACTATAACCCACTAGGTCCATGGCTCAAGGAGTCCTCCTGTCAGCTGTGTACAGATAACTCTACCACCACTGTGCTCTCCTCTACTCTAGGTAAGGCTCATACCTCCTTCCTGTTTCTTTCATTCAGTACTTTCATGCATTGTCAAGTTACAGACAAGCAGTCCTGGCCTAAAATCAAGGTTCTTTAACCTCACAACTGTCTGTTGATTCTGTTCCAATGTGAATTTTAACTCTGTAAGCAATTATATATCTAAGATATTAAACAGTGGTAAAGCATGGATGAGTAGATAGGATTTTTTTTTTTTTTTTTTTTTTTAAAGAACGGGGACACAGGGCAGAGGTGCTCTGCTGATTGTAACAGCAACAGCAGAGGTCTTATATATTGACAGTAATGTGGAGGCAGGAATTAGCAATGGCAATTTAAGAACTAGTGAGTAGAACATTCTGGTCTCCGAATGTAGATCTGTATTAAGAACGGGTAGAATATGAAGCTGAAGATAGGTTATATATAAGTCTATAAAGAGACTGGAAAAGGAAAGAAATAAAGGACATTAATCTAAGCTGGAAATTTTCAGAATATGTTTCAACAAATTGACCAGAACAAAGACTGAATTAATTTTCCATGCCTCCTTTATTCAGTCTTATATTGCTATAGTAAGTACCTGAGCCTGGGTAATGTTTAAAGAAAGGAGGTTTTCTTAGCTCGGTTTATGAGATCAGCAGCCACATTTGTTTGGCCTCTAGTTAGAGTCTCATGGCTGATGGAATCCTGACAGAAGCATATGTAAAAAGGATTACATAGTGAGGCAGGAAGCCAGAGAGCAGGGAGGGGTAAACCTTGCTTTTTAAATTTTCTCCTCTCCTCTTAACCTCTTCTCCTGTAAACTACAGCTTTTTCTTGTTAGAACTCATACACAGAACCCTTAGGGAAATGCCTCTGGTGGTGACCCAGTTACCTTCCACTAGGACCCAACCCTTGAAAGGTTCTGCTACCTCAGTACCTCCACACTGAGGGCCAAGCCTTTGATATGGGAAGCCTTGAGGTACAAGCCACATTTAGACTGTAGCACATTCCAATGTTTGATAGTTATATTATTAGCTCTTTATTCTTTTGAAAAATTAAATAATGTAATCTGTGTAAATAAAATCCACAGAACAATAACTTGCAGACATAGAAATCCCAACTGACCATTCTAGTTAAGAAGATGTTGGCAGAAAACATACTGTGTATACAAAACAGAGAAAATCATGTCAATGTCCCAGGAAAAATCTGTGGCTATTAATAACTAAGTACCAATCTCTATGAAGAAAACAGTTTGTAAAACAAAAAGATAAAGCAGTAGGTACATATATTAAAAAGAGATACAATGGAGAAGATAAAAACCTCAAAATGATAAATTAAAAATAGAGAACTATTTCATCATCAAATAAGAAAAGATAATGTGAAAAATCAACAAGAAACAAGAATGAGCTCTAGGAAATGAAAGGAAAAAAAGTGATCTCCCCTCTACGAAATCATACACACACACACACACACACACACACACACACACACACATGCATACACACACACATACACACACACACATGCATACACACACATACATACACACACATGCAACACACATGCATACACACACATACATACACACACACACACATGCATACACACACACACACACACACAGTGAAGAAACAAAAAAATAAGAGAAATGTTTGACATGGAATAAGAAATCCTGGCTGGTAAGTTACGCACTAGATACACAGTGTGCATCAAGAAATAATAGAATGTAATGTGTCATCAGTGGTGTTTTTTCATTTTGTTTTTTTAAGGTATTAGTGATGTGAAAATGGCTTGACATTTCTATCAGTGTCAGAAAAGCTATTAAGCAGTCACCTATGAAGAAAGGAAGGAAGGGAAAGAGGCAGAGTGGGAGGGCTGGCAAAAGCAAGAAGGAAGGAAGTAGGGCTGAGGGTGTAGCTCAGTGGTCTGGTGCTTGCCTAGCCAGCCTGACCTCAGTAAGTAAATTATTGACCAAAAATGAAACAAGTTAAAACATGTCCTGATCTTGAATAATTAATTGATGAAGCTTAAGTAAGAAACTGTTTGGATTCTTTTCAGATAGCACAGGGGTGTGTCAAAAGAGACTAAAGTAAGCATTATTTAGAGCATCTTAACCTAGTAATTATATTATTTTCTCTTTTGATGATCAACCAGAAGATAGAACATAGCATTTAATTTTTATAATTATGGTGGAATATGCATACAAGTAACCATAAAAAATATTCACATTCTTGTAGAACAGACCTTCAGAATTTTTCATCTTGTTAGGCTGAAACTATGCCCATTAAATAACTTGTTTCTTCCTCTTTCCCCTGAAAACCACCATTCTCCTTTCTGTTTCTAGAATTTGACTACTCCGGGTACCTCATATAAGTGGAGTCCTAGTGTTTGTCTTTTGTGACTGGCTTCTATCAGCACAGTGCCCTCATTATCCATCCATGTTGTGGATAGGATTTCATTTTGACAGCACAACAAAGTGTAGAGGTGTTGTGTGGCAAAACTTCCTGGGGAGAAAAAACACACAAGGTTTAGAGTAGACCCCTGACTCTATTAGAGAGATACCCCAGATAGGAGTCCCATTACAGACCAAAGTACAGATACCATCGAAGTCCAACGTGGCGAACCCATGGGTTTCACTGGGGTTACTTATAGGAGTAGAAATGATTCAAAAGACAGCTGCATCACCAAGCCCGTTGCAGCTCACAAATCTGGGAACCTGAAGTACTCCGCACAGCCTGCACCCTACCTGTTGGAGAGTGTTCTTTCTTGGTGCCTCAGTTCCTCTAAACCTCTTCCAGGGAGCTTGGCTGGTTTCTGCTTCTTCCAGACAGCTGGCCTGGTCTCAGAGTCTTCTTGGGAAAGTCTTCTTTGCAGCCAGGCTCTGCTTACTGTGGCAGGGAGGGGCCTAGGAAATCTAGTCAGTTTCATAGAATGTTTTTAAATTTTTTACCTACCTGCTTGAGGAGCTTCCTTACAGGGTGGAATGTTTCAGTCTCAGAGAAAACTGTTACACATCAAGGGGTCACACAGTGACTTTGTGTTTTGGCCTATGTGCTCTGTTTCATGATGCTTTCCGCCTTCCTGATGGCTGTTGAAATTGCCAGTTAGTACTGAGGCTGCTGCCCTCTGGTGTTGGAGTTAACAGACAGCGATTTATTCTCATGCAAAGAGCTAGAGATCCCGCATGAGCCTCGCCACCAATCCTGTATAGGATCTTTTCAACTAAATAATTGAAGAAGCACTTATATTAGTTACTTTTCTCATTGTGACAAGATAAGTGTCAACAGGAACTTAAGGGAGGAGAGCTTATGTTGACATTTCTCTGAGGTATAGTCCATCGTGACAAGGAAGGCACAGTATCATCGGGAACATGAGACAGCTGGCATGTCACGTTTGTGGACAGATGAATGCTTAACTTGCCTCTTCCTTTTTATTTAGTCTTAGACTCCAGCCTGTGGATGATACCCACATTCGGAATGGAAGGTCTTCCTACCTTACCTTAGTTACATCTCTCAGGAAATGCCTGTATAGACACAAACTAAAGATCCCAAACCCCATCAAGACTAGACATCACAGTATCTTACCAAAGTATGAAAATGATCGTATTTAATGCCCCAAAGAGTACAGGGACCATAATATTGTAAATGAAAAATATTTTCTCAGGTACAAATGCACTTTAGTTTTCAGCTAACCTGCGCTTACCTTCTTAAAAAATCTCTTGATGTAAGTGGTTTTTCTCTGCTACAGAATTTTCTTATATAATTTTTCTCTTTGGGATGTTTCACTTTTATGCAGTAATAAATGTAAAACTCTGAATTGTGATAGTTTTACATCATGATGACAAATTGCTATGGTTGCTCATCTTATAAAGCAAAAAGGACTTATTTGGGTTCACAGTTTTGGAGAGTGTCTTAGTCAGGGTTTCTGTTGCTGTGAAGAGACATCATGACTACAGCAACTCTGTCTTTTTTTTTTTTTTTTTTTTTTTTTTGAGCTGAGGATCGAACCCAGGGTCTTGGGCTTGCTAGGCGAGTGTTCTACCACTGAGCTAAATCCCCAACCCTTTTTTTTTTTTTTTAAAGATGTATTTATTATGTATACAGTGTTCTGCCTGCAGGCCAGAAGAGGGCGTCAGATCTCATTACAGATGGTTGTGAGCCACCATGTGGTTGCTGGGAATTGAACTCAGGGCCTCTGGAAGAAGAATCAGTGCTCTTAACCTCTGAGCCATCTCTCCAGCCCCCTACTACAGAAACTCTTACAAAGAAAACATTTAATTGAGGTGGTGACTTATCATTTCAGAGGTTCAGTCCATTATCACATGGCAGGGAGTATGGCAGCATGTAGGAAGACATGGTACTTGCTACATCTTGATCAGAAGGCAACAGGAAGTGGACTCCTCCCTGGTATGGCTTAAGCATATATGAGATCTCAAAGCCCACCTCCATAGTGACACATTTCTTCCTGTAAGACCACACCTGTTCCAACAAGGCCACACCTCCTAATAGTGTCACTAGCTATGAGCTTATGGGAACCAATTGCGTTCAAACTACCACAGAGATCTAGTTTACAATTAGTTGGCCTTGCTTCTTTGGTAAGACAGCAGATGGAGCAAAACTTCTCACCTCATGGACAAGAAGCAAAAGAAAGGGGTCAGAGCCCCTCTCTAAAGGAAAACCTCAGTGACTCTAAGAACTCTTACTGGGCTCCACCTCTTAACATTTGTACAACCTCTCAAAAGTGCCATATTGGAAACCAAGCCTTGAGCACACAGACGTTTGGAGGGCATTCAAGTTCTATACTTTCTTTTTTCCCCCCGAGACAGGGTTTTTCCATGTAGTTTTGGTGCCTGTCCTACATCTTGCTCTGTAGACCAGGCTGGCCTCAAACTCACAGAGATCTGCCTGGCTCTGCCTCCCGAGTGCTGGGATTAAAGGCATGCACCACTGCCGTCCAGCTATAAGTTCTATACTTTAAAATCTATCAGTAGGTGTCTTAGGGTTTTTTTTTTTTTTTTTTTTTTTTTAATTGCTGTGAAGAGACACCATGACTATGGCAACTCTTACAAAGAAAACATTTGATGTGGTGGCTTACAGTTTCAGAGGTTCAGTCCATTATCATCATGACGGAGCATGGCAGCATGCAGGTAGACATGGTACTGGCTACATCTTGACTAAAAGGCAGCAGGAAGTTGCCAGTCACACTGAGGGAAGCTTGAGCAAAAGAAACCTCAAAGCCCACCTCCACGGTGACACACTTCCTGCAACAAGGTCACACCTCCTAATAGTGCCACTCCCTTTGGGGGCCATCTTCTTTCAAAACACCACAATAGAGTTGTGGCTAACTTTGACACTTGAAAGTGGAAAGAATAGCACAAATTTACATCTATTAAAAGGACCTCTGCATAAGATATAAACACATTGGTGTATACATCTAATTTATTTTTTTTACTTTGTTGTGCCAATGACTTTTAATGTGAGATCTATGGTAGTTGTATATTTTGTGATCAATATAGTATTGTTATTTATAAGTGCTACACTATAGTGTAATATTGGTTGTGTGACTTTATATACTTGTTTAAATTGAACCCTTAAAAGGACAAATTTACTGTTAGTTGTGTAAGTGTAAAGTATATCTCAGTAAGCCCAACTTATAATAAAAAGTATACAGAAAAGTTCTGAAACTAATGTTGAGGAAACACGGATAAATCCAGATGGATATGGATCATGTTTTGCCCTATTATTTATTTGTTTGTTTATTCATTCATTCATTCATTCATTCATTCATTCATTCATTTTTGTGGAGCTGAGGATCGAACCCCAGGCCTTGTGCTTGCTAGGCAAGCGCTCTACCACTGAGCTAAATCCCCAACCCCTATTTTTTTTATATAATTTATTTTTATTTTATTTGCATTGGTGTTTTGCTGCATGTATGATTGTGTGAGGATGTCAGATCTCGAGTTATAGACAGTTGTGAGCTGCCATGTGGGTGCTGGGATTTGAACCCAGGTCCTCTGGAAGAGCAGTCAGTGCTCTTAACCACTAAGCCATCTCTCTAGCCCCCAAAATCTTTTCTTTCTCTTTTCTTTTTCTTTTTTTTCTTTTTTTTTTTTTTTTTTTTTTTTTTTGAGACAGGGTTTCTCTGTGTTGTTTTGATGCCTGTCCTGGATCTCGCTCTGTAGACCAGGCTGGCCTCGAACAGAGATCTGCCTGGCTCTGCCTCCCGAGTGCTGGGATTAAAGGCGTGCACTGCCGCCTCCTTGTTTTGCCCTATTATGTATGAATCAGTGGTATAAAATGCTTGATAGTATAAAATATTTGGAAAATATAACAATGTTAAAGATTCAGTACTTAGAAAATTCTTGCATTCTCAGTGGCTTTATAAAGCATATTTTTCCCAATAAAGATTCAGTACTTAGAAAATTCTTGCATTCTCAGTGGCTTTATAAAGCTTATTTTTCCCATGACATGCAAAGTACAAAAATAGATTGAATGCTGGGAGTATAGCTCAGTGTAGAGCCTGTTAGTTTAGCATGCACACCCCAGATTCAGTCCCCAGCACCAAAAGCCAACAGTGAGTTCATGTTTATCTGACTTGTAGTGCACTATTAGCTCTCTTATTTGAAAATTTTTGCTTACAATTTTGTAATAGTTCTTTGATACTTGGGGTGACAAGATTAGATCACTTGTATAAATATGAATCAAATTTTATACAAATTACAGATGTAACAACTCTTGTAAAGTATGAGATAACTACTTAGAGAGCATGATAAAGCTATATTTGCCATATTGTATTGACTGTGCTTTGTGAAGAAATTATAACTTCTGAAAATCTTGTATGCTATTTAGCATTCAGATAATAGGTACCTACATTTTCAAAAATTATATATTAACCACTGACATTAGAAATTAATATTTTGTTTGATTTGTTTTCTGGCATTGAAATAATTTAAAACGATTTTTAAAAAGAATTGGATTATTTTTAAGTTAAAACAACAACAGCAAAAATTTAACTAAGGAAATTCAGAGAAAATCCTACTCTTCCTAGATATGTACTGGAAAAAGAGTATAGAATATGATCAGAGGAGTTTAAAAATGCACCTGTAATTTGTTTATTTAAAAAGATCTGATTTAAATTTAACAAGATTTTGTTGTTCAACAAGATTGAAGCTGTTTAGCATTTTCTGTCTTTTAAAAACAAAGAGAAATAATTTGTTAATAAACCTCATGACTTAATTTTCCTAAAAAGTTCCATGAGCATATTAATGTAAAAATTTGATAACCACCTTTCTGAGTCTCAGGGACTACTTTCCACAACTCCAATCTTTTTCATCATAATTACACACCACAGTGAGATTAATCAGCCAAGGATCAATAGTAAATGGAGTGTAATTCCAGCTAAATCCGGTTAGAGAAGGGGGATTGCCTTTAAAAGGCACAGCAATTCAAGCCTATTGTAGATTCAAAATACTGGCTCTACTCTCAGCCTGAGTTTGTATATAGGTTAAAAAGAATTTTCAAAAGGAGAGTAACTACCTCAAGCAAGTAACTACCTCTTGTGTTGATTAAAACTTGAAAAATTAACATTGAATTCTTTTCTTGCATTGTCTATTTCTCTTCTGAGATGGCTCCTCTTTTCCTTATGTCATTGAGTGATAATATAAGCTACATTAAAATCCTTGTTAGTATGCTACTGCTAACATTTGAATATCTTGGTGTTGGCCACTCTAGGTTATCTTTGTTTTTAGTTATTAGTTAATTATAGACTATATTGTTGTCAGTCAGCTGAGGGTTCTTTTGCTTCAAATGGAAATCGGTATAATTCCCTCAGAGCCAGCAACTCTGAGCTAGAGTGTTGCTACTCTCAGATCATTTGCTCTCAGGATTTGTGACCCCTTTGCATGTCACATATCAGATATTAAATTATGATCCATAACACTAGCAAAATTATAGTTATGAAATAGCAAAGAAAATGATTTTGTGGTTAGGGGGGTCACCATAACACAAGGAACTATATTAAAGGGTTGCAGCATTAGGAAGGTTGAGAACCACCCTAGACTCTTAAGTGCTGCTAGCCCAGAACCCAACAGTTGGTGCTATAACCTTGAGCTTAGTGCATCAGCATTCAGGGCTCCCTAATGTTTAGCTCCTTTGCAGCCAGAGCTAGTAACTGCAACTTTCTACAACTTTTCTAGTATTGGGGTCTTGCGATTCTTCCCTGGGCTTGCCTCTTCACAGTCCTTGACCTTCTGCAGTCTCAGCTCTAATGGTCTCTTGCCTTCTTAGCACCTCTGTAGTCAATCTCGACTCTAAGTAGTCTCTGGACTTCTTCAGGCACTGTCTAGCTGCTGCTGTTGGGTATGTCTGGGACTGAGAGCCCAGGAGTTGCCTGCTCTTGCTCTTTACAAGCTCAGCCTGTGGTATAGATCAAAAGTAGGCAGCACCAGTCGGATGAGGCTGGAGCCAGAGCTGAAGGATCAGCTACTAAGTGGACAAGATAGAGAGAGATTCTGGGCCGCTTAGAGGAGAACGAAAGGAGCATTGCGTATACAGCCAGACACACATGTGCATGCATTGCCTGCCTTGGGAGATGCTCCTTCCAGATTTAGGACATCTGGGAGGAGGTGGGGCAACTGTGGGTAAAGTTATGTAGAGTAACTGTAGAAACTTACCTGAAGCCAACATGGATGAAAGGAAGTCTCCCAAAGAAAAGTCACAGTTATGGTGGTTGCCATGGCAATATCAGTGGGTCCTGCCATTGAAATAAAGTCTATTTGAGGCATCTGTGTCTGGTTGGTGGCAGGATGGGAGTCTCCCTGAGCGGCTTTGAAGTTTTTAGGACAGGTGGGCCTGAACCTGGTCATAGTGGTACATGTCTGTAATCCCAGCACTTGGGAGATGGAAATAGGAGGGTCAGGATTTGAAGGTCATACTCAACATGTAGCAAGTTTGAGACTAGACCGAGCTAATCAGATATGGCTGGAGTTTACTTGGCCTTATAGAAAGTTAATGGTACATGATTTTTTTTTTAATGACATTTAAAATTTCTCTTGCTGAAATACAGAAATGTGATTAGCCTTTATATATTGATCCAGAAGCTCAACACCAATTCCAGATTTTCTAGATTTGTATGTATGACAAATCATTTCATCTTAAAAAATGCTATAATTTTTGTGTCTTTTTTTCTTGCTTTATACCTTAACTAGGGTTGTTTTTTTTTTTCTTCTGTTTTTTTTCTTTTCTGTTTTTAATTATAGCCATCCATTAGAGAACCAGGAAGTTCTTTTCTATTCTTTGTAGTCTAAGATATATGCATATATGTATATATATATATATATATATATATGTACATATACAAAAATATATGTATATTTCATTGGCTGTAGATTTCTTGTCATCTGGTATTACATTATGAGAAGTCTATCTCTTTTTGTCCCTGGTTCTTAGCACTATGTTCCTAAAACCTTTGGAATTTCCTGAGTTATTGAAGTGTCCTTTGTTATTCATAACAACGACCCCTTTGATTACATCTGAGTTTATGATTAGATGGAGCCCCCAGACAGCCTTAGAATAGGCAGCCACCAGAATGACCAGGTGGACTTTCCGCCTCTCACTAACTGCTGACCTCTGGTGAAGAAGGTTGAGGGCTAGAAACTGGGCTCTGAAACAACTCTTGAACTGGATCTAAAGTGCTGGGAGAACTACTAGCTAGAGAATGGGTGCCCAATCCTCCTCCTCCCCCCACATCTGGCCTTATTCATCTCTTTCATTTGGCTGTTCCAGAGTTGTCTTATAATAAGCTGGTGAACTAAACTATTCTCTTGAGTTTTGTGAGGCATTCTAGAAAAGTTTTGAACATGAGGAGCTGGTCAATGAGAATTCCCTTTTATGGTTCTATAATCCTTCCTTTAGAAGTATGAGTAGCCCAGAATTTGCACTGGGCATTCCAAAGTGAGGCAGTACTGTGGACTAAACTCCTTAACTTTTAAGATCTGACCTCAAGCTGAGTAGATAATGGCAGAGTTAAATTAAATCATGAATACTCAGTGTAGAGACAGAGAAGTGGATGGCTATTGGGAAAGATACTGTAAACTGGAACTTTAGGCAAAAGCCCTGGCTTTGGTAGTTCTACCAGACTAAACTACTACCTGTCTGAGTTCACCAGTTAAAGAGACAAATGATGCTGGAAAACAGAGATTTCAGTCAGTCCACGTGGCATTGGCTGCTTTTCTATTGCTGTGGTAAACCACAGCCAATGTAACTTTAAGGAGTTTAATTTGGGCATACAGGGTTAGTCAGTGACCTTATTGGTGAGAAGTATGGCAGCAGGCATGCATGGCGCCGAACAGTAGATGAGAGCTTACTACACCTTAACACATAACTAGAGAAAGAGGCACTAGGAATGCTGTGGGCTTTGAAACCTGCCCCTGGTGGCACGGCTCTTACTACAAGGCCACACACCTCCTAATCCTTTGCACAGAGTTCTACCAATTGGGACCAAGTATTCCACAGATGAACCCATGGGGGTGGGGATGGGGTATTCTCATTCATACCACCATACAAAAGGAACAGATCAAATCAAAGTACTAATAGTAGTTTAGGTGTAAGTAGGGACAGAATTATGCATAAGGAAAATATGCATAATGCAGCAGTCTGGTCAAGGTGTGGTCCTGCTGGTTATTGTCCAATACATTGTAGCAAAAGCAGCTTCTAAGTGCCTGTTACGACACCACATATTTGGTGTCAGAAATTAAAAAAACAAAACAAAACCCACAAATATTTTTACATATGAGTTATTTTATTTTGTCCTTAAGGTCATTAGATATTTTAATTTTTATACAACTAACTTCATAACGCTGTCATAAAACCCATTATTTAATTAAGAATACTCAGTAAACACTTGACTGTTAGATTTTTATCCCTGATGTTTAATATTTAAATGAATATTAAAACTGTACATTTTTTTTAATGAAATATAGGCAAAGATCTGAGATCCTGTGAGTCATCTTACTTTAGTATAGAAATTTCAAAACTGGTCACAGTTTGATTTCTGTGCTCCATATTTTCATGGTAGAGCTTAGTAAGTACTCTGCTTTTTATGCAGTCAGGTCTTAGTGTTCTACAAAAGTAAGTTTTATTTCAGTATGATCCTAGTTAGTAGTACTCATTTGGATGTTGGAGGGCTTCCACTGCCTTATGACAGATGGTTAGGTTCATATTCCAGATACAGTCTGCACCTGAACCCACCAGCATCTTTGAAAAGTTTAAAAAGAAAGCAGTTATTGTAGTGTAATGCCTAGAATGCTGTCTAGTACTAAATGCTCTTCAAATGTTGACAATTCAGACCTGTGCAGAAAACCTGTAGATGTCCTGGAGGCGCCTCTGGACTTTACTCCATGGAGCTACTTTAGAAAGGCTAATGCCAGTTGTGATTTTGTTGTTTTTTGCTTTTGAGACAGGGTCTCACTGGGTAGCTCTGGCTGGACTCAGAGATCTGTCTGTCTCTGCCTCTGGGTGCTGGGGTTGAAAGTATGAGTCACTATGCCTAGCAGCAATTGTGATCTTGACCTTTATCCCTTAAATAGTTGTGAAGGTATAGGAGAAGTTACTAGATAGTATTTGGCTCCAGTTAGTAGTCAAATCTTTAATGTCTATAATTATATTCACAAAATTAATGTAAATAATTTAAATTATAATCTGATATACTTAATATTTTTCTCTTTTCCCATTTAGGATTTGTCAGTATGTCTGTCTTATTTTTCTTTGCCTTATGCTTCCTTGCCATACACTTGATTTTTTTTCTTTTTACCGCATTTCTGTACTTATAGCATTTTTCATCCTACATAGTTTTTTTTTTTTTTTTTTTTTTTGGAGACAGGATTTTTCCACCTGGCCCAGGCTGCCCTTGAACTTGCTATGTAACCCAGGATGCCCTTGAACTAGAGGTCCTCTTTCCTCAGCCTCCACAGTGTTGAGATTATAGATGTGTGCCACCACACCCAGCTTTCCATTCTGTAAATCTATTAGTAACTTAGAACAGGCCATTTACACAGAGATATGTGAGGTACTTGACTGTTTACTGTCTCTTTTGGCTTCCTATAACTGGCTTTCTTTTGAATCCAGAAACATTAGGCAGTATTTGTATATATTTTCCTAGAACCTTAGCCTGTACCCGACTGGTGTTTCACCCTTTGCTTTTTCCCACTTAAAATACTTTTCATCAGTGTACATGTAGAAGTGCTCCATTCACTTAAGAGCTGGGTAGAATTTTAGGTGTGTGTCACCACTGCCTGGTTCTGTTTCTCTCATGTAGCCCAGTGTGGCCTTGAACTCACAGAGATCCAGATGGATCTCTGCTTCCTGAGTGATAGGATTTAAGGTGTGTGCTACCACTGCCTGACCTCTATGTTTAATTTAGTGGCTCTGTCCTCTGATCCCCAGGTAAGTTTTATTGGGGTACATAGTATATCACCACATTTTATTCCACATTTTTCCTCTCAGATCAGCTTTTAAATTCATATAATTTTTATCACGGAAGATATAATTCTAACTTTACCAATAATGTAATATTTTATTTGGTAAAACACTATTTTCCATTGGCCATCTTAAAAATATTTCTGATTTAAAACCAAAAACTAAAAAACAAAACAAAACTATTTTGATGCTAGGCCTGGTGGTTCATGCCTGTACTCGTAGCTACTTAGGAGGCTGAGACAGGAGGAGCTGAAGTTCAAGGCCAGCTAGGGCAACTTAGTGAAATCCTTCTTAAAATAAAAGTTTTTAGTGGGGGGACAGATAGAGCTCAATAGTAGAGCAATAGTAGTAAACTTGGTTTAATCCCTAGTACTGCTACCCCCCCCCCATACTACCAGCAATAACCCTAATTTCAATGCTACTCGAATACATTTGAGTACAGCTTTCATCTAGGCTCCTCCCCGTTCGTTCTCTGTTTTAGAAATGTTTTGTTAGTTCTTTGAGGGTTTATACAATGTATTTTGATCACAGTCACTCCTCCCCTGACTCTTCCCAGATCCACCCCCAGCTCAACACCCTTCCTACTTTGTGACTTTGTGTCCTTTATTTTTAATTTATTTTTTAAAACACATCAAGACCCATTTGTGTTGCCCAAATGTTCTCGGATATTTGGGCTTCCTCAGGAGAGTGGTCTACTTATCAGGGGCTATACTTTTAAAGAAAACTCTTCCCTCCCGGCATCTAACAACTGCCAGCGGTTCCAAAGCGAGGAGTGGGATTTGTGCCCAACTCCCATCTCCATGCTGGGATTTGGTCTGGCCTGAACTTTCATAGGTTCGTGTATGTTGTTGGAACTGCTATGAGTCAATTGAGTGGCCTGAAAATTAGGCTAAAATGAGTTTACATTGCTGTTGATTTTAGGTGTCCATGAAAAGAGGAGAAAAAAATCTATACAAGGGTTTGTACCTTCATTTTGTTCTTGTTGTTTTGTCTCATATAGCCCAGGGTAGCTTTAAACTTTCTCTGTAGCCAAAAATGACCTTGAAGTGCTGATCATTCTGCCTCTATCTCTCCTGTGCTTGGATTGCAGCTACAGTACTTGGCTTCAGTAGGAAATACTTCAGCACAGGCCTCAATTTGTTCCTATTAATAACACTGCAAATATAATATCCAGTGTAGAGTCAGTTAACCAGACCCATACAGAAACAGGTCAACATAAACAATTACCCACAGAAACAAATGTACTACAAACTGACTCACAGAGGTACTTTATGCTAATTATGATGTAAAAACTTTAAAATAACTGATTGCCAGTTCCAAGAGGTCAAAAAGAGAAAATTAAAAATTAGACAGAGAAGTGAAGATAATGCAAAAGCTTATATTGTTCTAGAATATAAATTCTGACTCTGAAATAATACAATAATCAAAACTAAGAATTCAGTGCACAAATTTAGTAACATTCAGATTAAAGAGAGAAGTAGTAATCTACAAGACAGGGCAATGGGAAGTACTCAGGATGAAGCAGGTAGTGATAGAATGGCAAGAGGAAAGACTAGAGAGAAAGTATGGGCATGAGGCCTGAGATAATATAATGGGAAGTCCTCACATCGGTTTGTTTGAAGTCACCCAAGCGAGGAAAGAGAGGGTGGGCCAGCCGCAGTATTGGAAGAGATGGTAACTGAAATTTTCTAAACTGATGAATAATAACAGTCCATAGATTAACTTTGGCATTAATGTAAGCTCTCTCCCCAATTATACCTAATTACATTACCTGAAACAAGGAAAGAAAAGAATAAGACCTTTAATAAAGAACAGTCCAATTTAGTTTAGTATTTTTGGCATATATGTATATTTTAGAAACCTGGAATCATTACACATGGCTTGTGAATATTTCTCATATATCATTAAAATTTAATGATTTCAGATATGATATTTGAATGTACTATTATACCTTTTATTTATTTATTTATTTTATTTATGTATGTGAATATATATGCTTGTTTATATTTATAGGTACATGCGTGTTTTGGGGTGTTGTGGGTGCATGTGCATTGTCACCTTGGGTGACATCGTCAGTAGTTATCCACTAGCCTCTCATTGGCCTAGAGCTCACCTGTTAGGCTGGTTGGCCATTGAGCCCCAGTGATTCTCCTGTCTCCACCTCCCTATCTCTGGAATTAAAAGTACATGCTACCAAGACCAGCTTTTTACATTGATGCCCGGGATCAAACTAAGATCCTCATGCCTGGGGGGAAAAAGCACTTTAATCACTAAGCTATCTCTCTAGCCCCTTGTGTTATACTTTTATTTTAACCAATTTTCTGTAGAAATGTAATGTAAATGTAATTACATTTAGCTAATAGTCTCAACATTATTTTTAGTAAGTATACGTGGTAAAGCTTTGGTATGTTTGTGTTGTAGGAATTTTATGTGTTATGGTCTGACATTCAGTGAAGTCAGGTATTTATTTGAGAGGCTGGATGGATCAGAGAGAAAGAGGCCTCCCATGAAGAGGAGGTGGGTCTGGAAGGTTGCATGGGCCCTTTCAAGCTGAGAAGTGGACAGTGACTGTGTGTCTCAGTCATTGTTATTTGCCTCAGGTTTATCCTTACATTTGTCCCTGAGTTTTATTATATGATAAACAGTAAAAGAAATCACATTATGTTTTGTTTTGTTTTGTTTTATTTTTGAGACAAGAATTGCATGTATTCCAAACTGGCCCTGAATGAGAACAGCTATGTCATTGAGGACACATAACTAAGTCTTAACATGTATCCCTGATTAATTATACTTCTCTTTGGGGATAAATTTCTAGAAATAGAACAACTAGATTGTGGTAGTTTGAATGTAGTTGGCCTCCATAAGCTCATAAGGAGTGGCATTATTAGAAGATGTGGTCTTGTTGAAGTAGGTATGGCTTTGTTGGAGGAAGTGTGTCACTGTGGGGGTGGGCTTTAAGGCCTCCTATGCTCAAGCTATGCTAGTTCAGTTCACTTCCTGTTGCCTGTGGATCAAGATGTAGCTCCTTCTCCAGCACCATGTCTGCCTGCATGCTGCCGTGTCCCACCAGGATGATAATGGACTAACCACTGAAACTGTAGCCACCCAATTAAATGTTTTCCTTTATAAGAGTTGCCATGGTGTCTCTTCCCAGCAATAGAAACCCTAACTAAGACATGGATCAAGACTATTTAATATTTGAGCTACTGGCTAAGTATACTTTACTCCAAATTCTTGGAACAAGCAGTATTTCAGATTTTTAAGTTTGGGATTTTTATAGTCCTTTTGCACAAGTTGTATCTTTCAAAAATAGCTGGTGTTATTTACTTACTTTGTCTCACATTCTTTGTCTTTCTGCGTGACTTTGACACTCCTCCACTGAAAGTTAGGATCTGTGTTCCCTCTCCCAGAACCTTTGTCACAGCCTCAAGAAATAAGAGGAGCAGTGGAAGTACAGCCCTTGACTTCAGGTCTAGGCAGGAAAGGTAGTACAACCGCTACCTGGCTGGCTGGCTTTTAGGACACTTGCCGTTAGAACCCAGCATCGGGAGGAAGCCCAGGCTACAAGGAGTGCCTCCTGCAGAGGTTCCCTATGACAGCCCACTGGGTCCTGGAGCAGCTAGCATCACTGCCAGATCCATGACAAGCAAGCCTGGAGGTGATTCCAGCAGCTGACCGTGGAGTCTTTCAACAGAAGCCTCACACTTCTGCCCACAGACACTGCGAAGGACAATAAATGATTCTGGCCTGTGAGTTGCAGTGAGTTATTAGCCAGCCATAGTAAATTCCCTCTTCCTCCCTAGCACTGCTCTTCAAACTCCAAAAATGAAATCAAGAAGCCATTTTCATCTAAAAATTCAGAAGTTTTTACTTCAGATGGAAATGCTATCTTCATTTAATTGCATTTTCTGAGTTACTGTGAAGAGCCAGTTTAGTAGGGAGATAGTGATTAGTGTGCTGAGTGTGGCTATCACTTCAAACTCAGGAAATCTAATACTGAAATCGTATTTCTACTCCCAGCTTGTTCCTCCTCCTCCTCCTCCCCATCCTCCTCCACCTCCACCAATTCAGTTCATATTCCCTTTTCACTTACAGATCAGATATTACTTCCTTCAGTTTCCTTTCCTCGGTTCACCCTAGCTTAATAACCTAGGTCAATACTGCTGCATCACCCAGAACTTACGCATAGTCTGTGGAAACTGTCTTTTTACTTACCTTTTTACTGCACTACATACTGAGCTTTATAAAGTCCTCAGACTGCCAATAGTAGAGGCCAGAAGAGGACACCAGATTCCCTGGAACTGGAGTTACAGATGATTGTGAACTGTCGTGTGGATGCTGGGAATTGAACCTGGGTCCTCTGCAAGAGCAGCCAGTACTCTTAACCACAGAGCCATCTCTCTAGTCCTGTTCTTGTTTTTTACACTGGTAGGGATCAAACCTGGGACTTGAGCATTAAGCAAGCACCCTGCCAGTGAGCTACATCCCCAGGAAGGCTTAGTTTTAAAGTACAGTAGTTGACATTTTTAACTTTTCACATTAATCTTTCCTTATCCATTGTTATACTTAAGTGATAACAAAAGTTGTATTTTGAAACTTACTTTCCAATCTTGGTCATTTCCTGGATTTATTTTTCCTAGTAAATTATTTATCAAGTAAATTTTGTTTTATATGATGAATATTGCCATCTAAGCTTTTTATCTAAGCCAACTTAATAATGCTAATTTGGGTGAAATTTTTTAAGATGGGTAAATTAAATTTAGGATTACACAATGATTCTTTACATAGGAAATAATCCTTTAACATGATTATATTTTGAAGTTAATAAGAAATCATCTGACTGGATTCCTGCTCTGCTCCAGGGCTCTGGAAATGGATCTCCAAGCTGGCTGACCCTCAGAAGTAAATGTCAGCAGTGTTCACCCTTCAGGTTTTCAGATTGCAGTTTCCTATTTCAATTTCCATTTAGACATAAACTTAAAAATTCTTTATTGTTTTATTAACCTGGTATTTGTTGTTCAAACACAAATTTCTGACAGTAATATTTAAGAATAGCATTTAAAGTTTTGTAACTTTAGACATTAAATTATGGAAGAGTTTTTGTGTGTGGGCTCTCTTTAATGAATAACAATATCAAGATTTGGGATTGTTAATTTTGATATTATGTTCTTTAATATCTATCTTCTCTAATCTAAATGATACAGTGCATGGTCTAGGTTGTTCTCAAGCTGTTAGATCTACTACTAGAATAGTCTTAAGTAGATTCACGTTGTTAGGAATCATGAAATAGGCGGTATACTAATCACTTTCCTCATTGCTGCAACCATACTTGATAAGTAGCAACTTAAGGAAGACTTGTTGCAGCTTACAGTTTGAGGAGACCATTCATCGTGCAGAGGAGGCATGGAGGCAGGAGAAAGGGGTGACTGACTGTATTGCATCCACAGTCAGGAAGCAGAGAAATCCTGACAGAGATGTTCCTTGACATTTTATTCATAGCTCTTAAATTTAAGATTATAAACCAGGTGGCACTCGGAAGGCAGAGGCAGGCAGAGCTCTGTGAGTTCGAGGCCAGCGTGGTCTACAGAACGACTTCCAGGACAGCCAGAGCTACATGGAGAAACCCTTCCTCAAAAAACAAAAACAAAACAAAACAAAATTATAGAAAAATAAGTATATGTAAATCACTCTAAGTAGGTCCTGGTTCTTTTAGGAACTCAGTAATTGGAATGATTTTTAATTAAAAAATACATACATTTAAAATATATATGTATATATTAGTATAGGTATAGCATGAATCTTAAGTGGTCTTATTAATAAAATCAAACTGAAGCCAGACATTGGGGTGAATGCTGGAAGATCAGAGAAGCAAAACAAGCCACAGCCACCTCTCCTTGCCAATTCCTCAGCTGATCTGTTTCCTCAGACTGGAAGCCTCTGAGTCCTCATCCAAATGGATCTCAGCTGAACTGCTTCTTGAAAGCCTGAAAGCTTAACCAGCCTAAAGTTCCTGGTTTTCACGCCTTATATACCTTTCTGCTTTCTGCCATCACTTCCTGGGATTAAAGGCATGAGTCACCATGCCTGGCTGTTTCCAGTGTGGCTTTAAACTCACAGAGATCTGTATGGATCTCTGCCTCCCCAGCGATAGGATTAAAGGCATGTGTGCCACCATTTTCTGGCTTCTCTGTCTAGTGGCTGTTCTGTTCTCTGACCCCAGATAAATTTATTAGGATACACAATGTTTTGGGGAACACAATATCACCATATATAGGCAATATTGTATTTTTGTAGTACACATGCATTTTAATAAGAAACCTTGGAATCTAATGAACCAGGCTTAAGAGTCTACATTTTGGGCCCTCAGACAGGCTTAGTACTAACATTTTATGTTCCTGATTAGATCTACTTTATTTATTTATTTTTTTTAACAGAATCCCAAAACGAAAGAGCAAATTGAAAATCTCTTGCGGAATGGGATGAACAAAGAATTGCGTGATCGACTTTGTTGCCGGATGACTTTTGGGACTGCAGGACTTCGATCTGCCATGGGAGCAGGGTTTTGCTACATTAATGATCTTACAGTAATACAGTCAACACAGGCAAGTATTACAAACTTGTACTTTTCTCACTCTGTTATTTTACTTTATAAATAAGGTAGTACCCTTCTTTTAAGAAGAAGGTATTCTTATAAACAAAAAGGGGGAACTAATTTTGATTTTTTGTTTTGTCCTAAGATTTACATTGGAAATCATTTGTGTATCTACAACAGCAGTTTTCTACCAGTGGGTCATGGACCCCCTTGGGGATCGAGTAACACTTTCACAGGGGCCATGTATCAGATATCCTGCATATCAGATATTCATATTACGATTCATAACAGTAGCAAAATTACAGTTATGAAGTAGCAATGAAATCATTTTATGGCTGGGGGTTATGCTGGGGGTCACCACACCATGAGGAACTATAGTAAATAGTCACAGCATTAGGAAGGTTAAGAACCATTGATCTACAAGGTCACAGTCCTTCTCATGAAGAGTTCTTTTGTCTGGGTGTGGTGCACACCTTTAGTTCCAACACTCAGGGGAGGGGAGACTGGAGCTGATGGAACTCTGAGTTTGAGGCCAGCCTGGTCTACATAGCAAGTTCCAGACCAGTCAGGGCTACACAGTGAAATAGTAAAAATTCTGTCCTCTGGAGCCCTGAAGTAAGAAACAATCACCCTGGTTTGTTCTGAATGTTCTTTCTGACCTCCCTGCCTTCCCTTACTGACCTTCACTTCCTACCTTTTTTTTCTCTCTCTCATGTTTTATGTATTGGATTGGAGTTGTGATTACTAAATTGGTATTTCTGTAGTACTAAATATGTTCGAAAATCTGAGAAATGGTTGTTACCTCACATTTGTGGATGGAGCAGTATTGCTCCCACATTAGTAAGCATGGCTATAAAGACCAAAGCCAGTTTGGAATCAATTAGCAGCAAACTAAACATAAAAACAGGAGACTTTTAAGTTGTGAAATGCAGACATTGAGGCCGGGATGCAGCTCAGTGGTAATGCACTTCCTGTTTGAGGCCCTCAGTTCATCCTCAGCATGAAAAGTGGGTGCGTAGGGTTGGAGGGAGAGGGGCACTTACAGGGGAAGCTTGCATGAGGAGCTAATCTTCTGTTTATTTGCTGTAGGGGATGTACAAATACCTGGAGAGGTGTTTTTCAGACTTCAAGCAGCGAGGCTTTGTTGTTGGGTATGACACTCGGGGTCAAGTAACTAGCAGCTGCAGCAGCCACAGGTACAGTTTTAATTATTGCAAAGGTTACATTGGAATGGGGGTAAAATATTCAATTTTTTTCTAATGGCAAGAGTTCTGAAACAAGAGACTTTCATATAGAAACATGACCTCATGCTAATGCTTGTTGTACGTTTTCTGAAGCTTGAGAACAATTTTAGCTGAAATAGAAGTAAAGCTCTTCAGAGATAAGGTTTAGATTTATAGAAGTATAAAAATAATCTTAGAATATTACAAATTCACAGGATGTCAGTCTATACATTTTTTTGCATAGTCATTGAGTAGGAGTGATTATGAAGTTTCTGTTCTCTTGGAATCCTGCCTTGGTATCTTTTTATAAATTGGTAATCATGGTACTGTTTAAGGAGGATAATCGTACATATGGAGTTTGTTTGCTTCACTGTCCTCCAATCTTGTCAGGGTGTTTATGCTTTTGTGTGTGTGTGTCTGGAGATGAAGCTAGGGCCTTGTATACTAAGCCAGTGTGCTACCATTAAACAACATCCCTAGCTCCTTAAACAAACAGACAAACCTTACTTGACAGTTTCAAGTTGGCGTAGCAAGCTGAAGTAATCGGTGATGGTAAGAATAGGTTGGGTGGGCATGGTGGCACATTAGGGAGACTGAGGCAGGATTGTGAGTTTGAGATAAACCTAGGTAACAGTTCCAACCAGCTTTGGCTTCTACCGAAGATCTTGTTTCAAAATTTAAAGTAATTCCATTATGAAACAGTTGTTATATGGAAGATTGGTTTATTAAAATTAATGGGAAGGACTAAGTGAAATCTCTTCTTCTAGGCTTGCTAAACTCACTGCTGCAGTGTTGCTTGCTAAAGATGTTCCTGTTTACCTTTTTTCAAGATACGTTCCTACACCTTTCGTAGTAAGTATGTTGTGATAGTGATTACTCAGCTGGCTGCCCTTCAGGGGCTTTCTTAAGACAATTAGGATTCAAATCTTTGCCATACATATGGTTCTAAGTACTGAATGTCCAATCCAGTGAAAATCTAACCAAAGGAAGGAAAACAGTTTTGCTTTGAGTATGATCTATTACAAGTTGACCAACCCATAGTCACGGTGAGATGTTTTTAACCGGAAATTGATTTGTCAGGACAAAAATGACACAGTGATTTGAATATACTACTAATAGTTTTGTGTGCATTTCCATCTGAGATCTGAAAAACAGACAGTGACCAATTACCAACAGATTTTTCACTGACAGACTTTTAAAGGATTGATGTGATTGGTCACTGACCTGATGGATTATTATATACATAGTGATATGAGCTAAAGATCCACCAACCACGTTATATTTAGTTCATTTAATAGATCATGTCCTTCCAGGTGGTGGTGGCAGCAAGCTTTTAATCCTAGCACTCAGAGGCAGACGCAGGCTGATCTCTGTGAGGTGGAGGTCAGCCTGGTCTTCAGAATTCCCAGGACAGCCAGGTCTGTTATATAGAGAAACTTTGTCTCAGAAAACAAAAAACAAAAACAAACAAACAAAATAGATCATGTCCTAGTTACTATGTTATGGTTATAATTGATGTACATGGTCTCAAATTTGAACGTTAGGAGGCTGGTGCCTCTTGACAAAAATGTGGTAGTGGAAATGTGAGCGTATTGACAGTGCAAAACAAGACTAGCTATCTTTAAAACTGAACAGCAATGAGACCAGCAAACAGAAAAACTTAGGAGGTAGAACTAAGCCCTGCTTTGCGGCAGGGAAATTTGTAAGTTTAAGGAATGCAGTAGCAAAAAAAAAAAAAAAAAGAAGTTAAGGTACTGAGCTTCTGCTATGTTTGTGCTAAAGTAGAGTAAAAAGAACAAAGTCATAAAAATATGAGGAAGAAATAAGTACGTAAACTTAAATAGTAACAGAAGTCAAGACTGGGCTGGAGAGATGACTCCAGATGCCGAGCTTGACAACATGAGTGCAGTCTCTGGGGCCCACATGGTAGAGTAGAGAGCCAACTCCTACAAGCTGTCCTCTGCCCTCACACATGGGCCATGGCATGAATTATCCCACCCCAAATAAATAAACAAATGTAATAAAAATTTATTAATAAAACTGTGGAAAGAGTGCTAAATATACAAAACACAAACAAAAGGACTGTGTAATAAATACAGTAGAAACTAAGATAATCATAGTATTTCTAACTGTAAGTAAATGTGCAAACTTAGATGAATTAGCCAGCCTCTTAGAATAACAGTTGATACGTCAAACTCAGGAGAAATAGTAAACTTGAATAATGGTAAGTATCAATAAGTTGAATTGGTATTTTTTTAAGTAGTCTCAAATTTAAAATAGTAAGTCTAGATGATTTTATATGCAAGCTTTATCAAATATTTAAGGAATGAATAATATCTATAGATTATTCTATTGAGTTTTTGGAAATTTATTGAGCAACTCAAAGAATTGAAGGAATTGCTTTTTTTTAAAAAAAAGAATATATCAATAAAGTTAGCACCAGTGAATAATAGAAACTAGAAAGGAGCTAGGGCTGTAGCCCAGTGGTAGAGTATTTGTCTCACAGGCATCTATATGGTCAACTTCAGTAACAGAGACTTCAGAAATCTAAGATTGTGCCATCCAGTTGCCAGTTCCAGCTAACATCCCAGTGTGTTGGCTTTCCTATCTTATCAAGGTAGATTTTTGGTAGTTAATGAGGAAGGTATTTTTAGCATTCCCAGATTCACACCCTTTTATCACCATGACTTCAGATCAAAGGTTGTCTTACTTGACACATGTAGCCAGAATATATTGGGGGAAGGACCTCTGATAGGGTGTGGATTTTGAAACGCTTTCTGGAATCGTGTCAAGGGACTAGACTAGTGTGATTGTGATTAGACCTAGAACATCTATCTACCCACACCCTTCCCTTCCCCTCTCACCCCTACCTTCTGTGGTCTGGAGAGTAGTCCATGTGATGGTGGAAGCTGTAGGGAAGCATCCAAGGAAGAGAAATAATAGTCACTACAGAGGGAAAGAGAACCTGAGAGAGAGAGGGAGAGAAAGGGAGAGGGGAGAGAGAGAAGAGAGAGTGGGAGGAGAAGGGAGAAGGGTGAGTTGGCACTTTATGTGACAAGGAGACACAGAGTATACATAAAGATCTTCAGAGTAGAGGGCAAAAGACTTGTGTTACACCTGTGAATCTTCTACCTAATGACTATGTAATGTCAGATAAAACGCATGTAAAATGTGATGGATTAGATGCTTCCTAAATTTATTTCCATCTCCAACTTTATATGATTGTATTGGCCGTTCATATCTCTAGTCCAGTAAAGTGTCTGTCATGTAGTATTTTATTATTGTATAATAAAAGATAGGAAATTGTTATACCAACAAGCAAAATGAGATTGGTAGGATAGGCTATTCAAGGTGATAATTGGATGATTGTTGAACTGTGTATGTTAGAATGGACTTTACTCATCAAATCTGAAGCTGATGAGATCTTACATTATTGATGTCTGAGTGTCTTTGTGCATTACTGAGGCAAGTAATGTCCATGCAAAATGTATGAATATCTGGCAAGCAAAGTGGAAGAATGCTGCTGTGATATGTTTTTTTCTTTTTTCAGCCATATGCAGTCCAGGAGCTCAGAGCAGTTGCAGGTGTGATGATTACTGCATCGCACAACCGCAAAGAGGACAATGGATACAAGGTGAGCCTGGGATGCCTAACCTTTGCCTAGTTTATAACTTTTAGTTTATTCAAATAATATTTGCTAGGTGTATTTTCCACACTGAGGAACAAAACCAGGCACTGGAAACAGATTCAGAACTCTGGCTCTCACAGGATGTGTACCTCCAGTGGCGTTTTACTGGTTCCCGGGGTGTGCACGTTACAGTGGTCTCTTCACTGGGGTTTTACTTCTGTCTTCCTTGACTTCTCCATCCTATCCCAATATATCCCCTCTATAATTCAGAAATCAAGTCATGTTTTGTATACCAAGAATGTGAAGAATGAATGGGAAGAGTCTGGGAGATAGTACCTTGCCCTCACTTACCCCTCTTCTCAGTGGCCACAGGATCTGTTTGCTACATTAGCCTCTGACAAAATGACAGAAGCAGAGCGCAGAGGTGAAACGCAGCCTGAGAGGTGCACATGGAAAGTATTTAGCACAGTGCTGAGCCTACATTTTAGGCTTCTGGGAAACCATGCTCTTACATTTTTCTTCTTGTTTGAGAGGACTCCAGACACAGTGAGTTCCATTTTAAGTAGGAGAACGATGTAATAGCGATTTAAGATTTGGGGCCTGGCCCATTCCTAGAGTCAGGGAAGAAAGATAATACAGTTTAGGACATGTAAATTCCAGGTATTGTGAGTTAACCAGGTAAGCAAATGTGCTGTGAGCAGTTGGATGTGGAGTTCTGTAACTTAAGGAAGAAAATGGGCTGAATTTACAGATTTTAGGGGTACCATATCTATTAGAGCATATAGGATTATTTGGGAGTCCTTGACTTGGATGTACAGCTAGGAGATAAGAGAAGAGAGAGGGGAAGGTCAAGAATGGATCCTAGAAAATATTAACTTTAAGGGAAATGGACGGAAGAGAAAAAAAGATACCAGAAATAGGAGACAAGCTAGAAGAAATTGGGACCCTTAAAGCGTAAAAGATTGAGAGTTGCAAGGTTTAGAAGGCAGCTGTCAGCGAGAGCAAAGGACAGAACCCAAGCACCTACTACATCTCTATTGGGGTGTCTGGCAGACATTTCAGGACTAGTGTCTCTAACAGAGTTCTTGGTTTCCCACAACTACCACACATGCCCCGAGTTAGTCCTCCCTCGGTCTTCCCGTTTCTGTCAGTTAACATTACCATTCACCTAAACCGAAGTGAAAACCTGTTCTTGACTGCTTCCTTTCCCTGTTATCTCATCTGCTAACAAGTTCATCTAAAATATATGCAAACTGTGTTACATCTGCTTACATCCTCCACTGTTACCATTCTAAACCACCGTCGTTCTCCCTCTGAAATGCTGTGGGGCATCCACAGAGGAACTGCTCAGACATGACTTTAAGCCAATAGAAAGTCTTTATTAGCCAGCTTGCGACTACACTAGGTGTTCAGGATCCCAGTGAGGTACTAAGCCTTTGTCAGTGTGAGCTTTTAAGCACAAAAACCATGTTCTGGATTGACATACTTTCAAGTAACAAGTACAGTTAACCAGAAGCAGAACTACAGAAGCCAAAAAGCAAGGTTAGTAAATTTAGAGACTTTCCCAGGACTGTGGATGTTGATAGATCAGGTCTTTGTTTCAGTTTTGTCAGGTGGTGCTGTTACCTGCTGAGTTTTATGGTCTGTATAGTACTTTCATCATGTTATGCTAAGGTCTGGGAACCTACTAAGGTCTTGGGGCCCTGATCTCATCTCTGCTTCCATGGTTACCCCACAAACTTTTCTCCACAAAACCAGTTAGGTGGCCATTTAAAATGTATACATATCCAAGTCACGCGGTGACCCAAGCCTATAGTTCCATTTGAGGAAGGAGGGTTGCTTGAGCCCAGGAGTTTAAAACCAGCCATGTAGCATAGCAAGTCCCTAATCTCAGAACAAACAAAAGGCCAACAAAAACTCTTCTACCTAAGGTTCTTCATTGGCTTCCTATTCTTTTATAAAACCCTCAGTTCTAACTTATGAAGCCAATCCTCTGCTGATGGACATTCCATTGGTTCTGATCTTCTGCTTTGTATTGGTAGTGCTACAATGTCCTACACTTGCCTTTGTTCACATATGCCGCTTTTGAGACAGTGCAGTGTCTGACCTCTGCCACTCAGAAGCTTTGTGATCTCAGGCAGGTTAATTAAATCCTTTGTGCTTTAGTTTTATCCTTTGCAAACTGAGGATATAGAACCAATATGATAGACTGAAAGTGAAGATCCAAAGTCATAAAATTCCTACCACAGTGTCTGGCCCCGACACATTCTCAGTAAATGTTAGCTGTTGTTTTTATTCTTAGTATCTCTACCTCCTCTATATAATGTAGCCATGGCTCCTAAACACTTCAAGTATAGCTAGGCTGGATTGAGATGTTAGAAATGCAGAATAGTAGCTGATTTTAATGATTTAGTATGAAAAAATGTAAAACAGTCTAATAATTTTAATCACATTGTATTTGGAGTTATAATGTTTTTAATACATTGAGTTATAGAAAATATATTAAATTCATTTAATATTTATCTTTGTTTTATATTCCATCTATTTATTTTAAACTTTTAATCATAAAAAACATATAATTTACCATCTTTGTTCTGAATCTTTTTTTATTTTTATTTTTATTTTTTTATTTTTTGTTTCCAAGATAGGGTTCCTTTGTGTAGCCTTGGCTTTCCTGGAACTCGCTCTGTAAACCAGGCTGGCTTTGAACTTACAGAGATCTGCTTGAGGCAGGCAAGACTTTGTGAGTTCAAAGCCGCCCAGCTACTCTGAATCTTTTTGATGTAACTGCTAGAAAAATTTAAATAACCTATGTGGCTTTCACTTGTTGATCACATTGTGTTTTTATTAGATAATTACCGTTTCATGGGATACTTTTTTGAATTTTATCTGTGTGTGTGTGTGAGGGGCGGGGGAGGAAGGGAGAGAAATGTGTGGAGATCAAAGAATAACTTTGTGTAGTCAGCTTTCTTTCACCTTCATGTGGAAGAAGATAATTTTTATTATAAGATAAATTTTTAAAAGAAAAAATTTTGAGCCAAAGGAATATGCAAAAAGAGTGGAGAGTGAATGCCTTTATGATCTGGGGAAAAACACTCCCATATTCTAAGATTCACACACAAAAAAAGACTGTAAGTTCTGGATGCTTCCAGTGAAATTTTATTTTAAAATTTACAAAATACAAAGGCCTTACCATATATATGTATGTATTTTACATGTACATAGTATGTATAGTAAGCAGTATACCAGTTGAGCTTTATTTTCAGATGGAAAAGTACTGCTGTAACACCATGCAAAGGTGGTGGGGCGGGTGGGTATGGGAGGATGGATACTTGCGAATAGATAAGTAAGAGCTACTTTTTTACAGGTAACAAATTTCCACAAATAAATAAGAAAAAAAAAATCAAAAGAAAGCCCTTTAACAGATGTAAGGAGAAGAAGTGGAGGAAATCCCAATAACCTCCCATTTGGTGAAAAATGTTAGTTGTAGCACCAGAGCCATAATCCATGGGCTCCAGAATTGACTGGGTAGACTTCACTGATACTAAAGATTTCTGTTCTGTGAAAGACGAAGACAACCATAGACTTGTGAGGAAATGCTTGTAAAAGATATGTCTGATAACGTTCTCTTTTCTAAAATATTCAAGCCAGGTGGTGTTGACATATGCCTTTAATCCCAATACTTGGGAAGCAGAGGCATGGTACAGCCTGGTCTACAGAGCAAATTCCAAGACAGCTAGGGCTACACAGAGAAACCCTATCACAGAAAAACAAAAACAAAATAAAATAAATAAAATATTCAAAGAATTCTTTAAAACTCTACCATAAGAAAACAAAAGTCATCTAAGGCCAGCCTGGGCTACAGAGTGAGTTCCAGGACAGGCTCCAAAGCTACACAGAGAAACCCTGTCTCCAAAAAAAAAAAAGACATCCAAATGCTCTAATATAAACTTCACCAAAGATACACAGATGACATGAGTGTATGAAAGGGAGCTCCACAAGGAAATACAAGTTGAAAACATATTCAGCCAGAGACCTTTAGAATAACCAAAATTCAGAGCACTTACAACATCAAATATTGGCACAAATTTTAACAATGAAATTAAAAGTGCACACATTTCTGGTGGGAATTCAAAATGGTACAGCCATGTTAGAGACAGTTTGGCGATATCTTACAAAACTACATAAATCTACTTTTGCCGAATGATTCCGTATTCAGACTTGGTATTTACTCAGAGTAGTTGAAGACTTTGTCCACACAGAAGCCTGTTCCCAGAGGTTTTTGTAAATGCTAAAACTTAGGCGAAGCCAAGATATTCTCCAGTAGGGTACAGGCAGGTCCAGTCCCCTCCTTCCAGGCTGAGCAAAGTGTCCCTATGTAAGCCCAAGGTTCCAAACAGCCAGCTCATGCACTAAGGACAGATCCTGGTCCCACAGCCTGGATGCCTCCCAAACAGATCAAGCTATTCAATTGTCTCACTTATCCAGAGGGCCTGATCCAGCTGGGGGCTCCACAGCCTTTGGTTCATAATTCATGTGCTTCCATTCGTTTGGCTATTTGTCCCTGTGCTTTTTGCAATCTTGGTCTCAACAATTCACACTCTTACAATCCCTCCTCTTTCTCGACAGTTGGACACCTGGAGCTCCACCTGGGGCCTGGCTGAGGATCTCTGCATCCACTTCCATCAGTTACTGTATTTTAATGTTAGTAAATTAGTCTAATATTGACATTTTTACTTCATTTGATATTCTTCTTCAACAAGCCAGAGATCTCTACTATAGCTAAGAAAGAGCCTAACAAGCATTTTTAACTAATTATGGCTATATTTATGTATCATATAGGTTTATTGGGAAACTGGTGCTCAAATCACATCTCCACATGATAAAGAAATTCTGAAATGTATAGAAGAGTGTGTGGAGCCCTGGAATGGTTCCTGGAATGATAATTTAGTAGACACCAGCCCACTGAAGAAAGATCCTCTCCAGGACATTTGTAAGAGATACATGGAAGATCTGAAAAAGATCTGTTTTCACAGGTATCCAAGTGGGACTGTAGGGTAACCTTAGAATGACGTGTAACCATGCCTGGTACAGAAAATGTCCTAAATGAGCTTGGTCTCAGAATCATTCAATCAATCAATCAATCTCAATCTCTCTCTCTCTCTCTCTCTCTCTCTCTCTCTCTCTCTCTCTCTCTCTCTCTCTCTCTTCCCTCCCCTCCCCTCCCCTCCCCTCCCCTCCCCTCCCCTCTCCCCCTCTCTCTCCCCTCTAACATATTAGGAGATACTTAGGTCATATCAAAAGCATAAAAGAACCAATATGAGGGGCCTGCCACTGCCTGAAAACTAGAGAGTCTTCAAATGAAGAATCACCGTAATTGATAGAAAGCCAGTGACTGTTGGGAATAGTAGAAAAGCACATTCTTGGTCACATTTGTGTGTCTAGACTGAAAATTCAGGACTTTTAAGGAATTATGAATTCATTTTTTAAATTGATTAATGCTTTAATCTTTCTGATAATTTTTTCCCGTGTGTAAATTCCATTTCAGAGTTAAAGAGTTGGCTGAAAGAGGAACATTTTTTTCCTGTGGTAGATTGAACTCTCAGGGCTTTATATATGCTGGGCAGCACTCTACCACTGATCTAGCTTCCCAAAGTTCAACTATTAAATGCAGAAAGAAAAACAGAATTAAAACATCACAATTTTGTGACCTTGATAATGAACCTTAGCAGCCATTCTCAGAGTTTATAATAGGCAATAAATTGATAGAAAATTGCAGATGGATGGATGAGGATGACAGGACACAGATAAATATTAACTGTGAAATTGGCATTATGGGCTTCCTCTTGTGACTGGGTAGAAAATATACAGCATCTATTCTTGCCAAGAGAATTGGAATTGAATCTCTTGTTGCCCCTAAATTCAATGACCCTTTCATTGTAGAAACGGGCCAGAGATACATACTAATATAAACAAGGGCTGAAATGTAGCTCGGTTAGTAGAGTGCTTGCCTTGTGTGAGCAAAGCACTCCCTGGGTTGAATCTTTCATAACACACGAACTAGGCACAATGACATACCACATGAAATCCCAGTACTTGGGACTCAGAAGCAGGAGGAACAGTTCACAGTCATCAGCTACATAGTGAATTTGAAGCCAGCTGGAGACATTTAAAAGATTTTGTCTCAGATTGGAAGAGAGGAAGGGAAGGAGGAGAAGAAAAACAGGAAACTGTGGAAAGGATGCCTAATTTATATACCAAAATATGGGACATTCTCTGGGGGAGAATAAGGATTGGAGGCATACGGAAAGAACATTTACAAATTAAAAGACTTGAGAGACATAGCAACCAGATGTTATTTTTTAGGCACTTGGAGAAAATGTGGATACAGATATTAGACAGCATTAAAAAATTATTGTTCAGTTTGTTAGATATGATAATGGGGGTATGATTGTTTTAAAGTATTTTATGCAAAATAATATGTTTTGAAAAAATAAAGCCAGGCTGATGGAATTGATAGATATTGAAACAAAGTACCAAGTATATACAGATATTGGGTGTTCTCTATGTATATTTTGAAAGTTGTTACGAAATATTTATTATTTATTTTATAAATTTTGTTTACTATAGGAAGTGGTTAGTAAATGGTAAGTAAAGATGTGTGTGATTTTTTTCTTTACAGGGACTTAAATTCAAAGACCACCTTGAAATTTGTACACACCTCCTTTCACGGAGTTGGACATGACTATGTGCAGTTGGCTTTCCAAGCATTTGGTTTTAAGCCTCCAATTCCAGTCCCAGAACAGAAAGATCCAGATCCAGACTTTTCTACTGTTAAATGCCCAAACCCTGAAGAAGGAGAATCTGTGCTGGTACTGTTTTTAACATTTAAATCATTCTTAGCTTATTACCCATCAGGCTAGACGGGACTGAGTGACATGTCACAGATGGCCTACATGCTTCCCTTGTGCCCTGCAGCAAGCATATAGTGTGACCTTTTAATTACATCACAGCCATGAGGATTTGTTTGAAATCCCTGCAGAAAGTGGCCCTAGTTCTGTCCCTCCAGACTGCACACTTTCTGAAATTCCTATCTCGGACATAGGTTCTTTAGTACAATCTATCCTTTTTGGATCACTGTTTTAGGAACTATCCCTGAGACTGGCAGAGAAAGAAAATGCCCGGATAGTGCTAGCCACAGATCCTGATGCAGACCGGCTGGCAGTGGCAGAACTTCAGGAGAAGTAAGTGGTTTGGGCTTCACCCCTAAATGGGACAACTCCATCACCTCCTCTTCCCAAGAATCAAGGATTCTTGCAGAAGAGGGTGTGCACAGATTCTAAGAGCCAGAGTCAGTAGATGACCATAGCACAACTGTTTTCAAGTCAGCAGGTCAGCTGCACTTAAGAACTCAGCACTGGTGGGGACAGATACAGGACTCCCGGAGTTCACTGGCTAGTCAGCCCAGCTGAATTGATGATCTCCAAGTTTAGTGAGAGACCCTGTCTCAAAAAATAAGGTGGAGAGCTGAGAGATGGCTTAGTGATGAAGAGCACATGCTTCTCTTTCTGCAGTCCTGGGTTTGGTTCCCAGCACTCACATCAGGTGGCTCACAGCTGTATATACTCTACTTCCAGGGGATCCACCACCCTCTACTGGTCTCCACAGGCAGTACACACATGCACACACACACACACACACACACACACACAGGCAAACAAGGGCACACATGTACATAAATGAAATGTAAGCTATATTTAAAAACAAGATGAATAGTAATAGAGGAAGTACTCAATGTTCACTTCTGGCTTCCCTGCATAGGCACACACATGTGTACACACAAGTAGGTACACATGTGTATACAACACACCAAAATGGAATAAATGTTTTGTCATATAGTAACTTTTGGGGTTTCCAAAAAAGAAAAGAAAGGGCAGTGTGGGGATGGTGATTTGAAGGTCTGAGCCAGAAAGTTTTCATAAGAAGCTACAAAGGTCTTGACTTTGAATTTTCATTCTTTCTCCAGCGGTCACTGGAAAGTTTTCACAGGGAATGAGTTGGCGGCTTTGTTTGGGTGGTGGATGTTTGATTGCTGGAAGAAAAACAAACCCAATGCTGACGTGAAGAATGTTTACATGCTAGCCACCACTGTCTCTTCTAAAATCTTAAAGGCCATTGCACTAAAAGAAGGATTTCATTTTGAGGTGAGAATGAAGCAGACCTCATTTGAAGTCTGCATACTACTTTTCTAAACATTTCTATAAAGGCAGCTCTGCACCAAACTGACTTTTCATTGAGCTCATTTATAACTCCTCCAATTTTCTAACTCTGTTCACACTTGCTTAATATTTTTGGTAATTTGGACACCTGAGCCAAAGTCATTTAGTATGTGCATTTCTGAGATGAAATGTTCTTCCAGACATACATTAATGCTTTTTACTCTATGTAGTATTATCCGGGAATGTTGTATGGGAACATAGAACATTTTAGATTGGGGAAATCTGGCTTATCAGTAATACAGACTTCAGAGAATTACAGATCTCACTGAATTTTTGCTTATATTCCTCAAGTACAGAATCAACTTAAACTTAACTCTAAATTGCAAGCTAGGATCCAGTGACTCTCTGTTGAGAAAACTGATTTCTATGAACCTCGGGCAGTTAGTGACCCTTTTCACAGCTGCTTGGACTTGGGTCAGTTAAGTTCTCTGTCTTCTGTCTACTTTGCCAAGTGTCAGTAGACGTGGACATTTTACATGAGTCATCAAGCCGTGGATCTTAATACTAATTGGATAAGTAAAAGAGTATTGTGGGCTGGGGAGATGCTTAGTGGGTCAAGTTTTGCCCTGCCCTCTTGAGGACCTGAATTTGAAGCCCCAAAACCCATGTCAAGTTGGATGCAGTATCGCATACTTGTAATTCTAGTCCTCCTGTGACAAGATGAGCTGCAGGGACGCTTCTAGAACTCACAGGCCAGCTGTTCCGTGGAATGCAGTGGCAAACAGTGAAGAGACCCTGTTTTAAATAAGGTTGGAAGATGAGGAGCAACTTCCAAGATTGTCCTTCAAAGTCCACATGTGGACTGGCACATATAGGCCCTCATTTGTGTGAACACATGTGTTCACATGTGAACACATACACACCCATCATACAAACAAAAAAAGAGAAAAATGAATATTGTGCTTGTTACATACAAAAAATTAGAAGATAATTTATTCAAGCCTAAGATTCTGAATTATGATGTTAACGTTTTCCTTGTTTATGGCGAAGAATATATCCTGAGCATAAAAGAGAAACTTGATTCTAAAAAGCAATATTATAAATTTGTTTGTTTTTACTGAGGGTGGTGTTAGGTTTTCTATTTCTTTTTCTTTTTTTTAAGAGGAAGTAGAAAAGTGAATTAGGAGACAGATTAGTGATGCTGAGCTCTAGAATTAGTGTACATGATGTGCTTTCTCAGTTGACAGTAAAGTGGAGCATGTCTTTAAAGTGGACAGTAGCTCATCAGATGAAAAGCCCTCAAGTCTAATTACAAAAAGAGCTTGGTGAAGGCTTTATGTACACTACAGCATTGTGGAACAATACACACAGTTCAAGCATGTGGTGTGCTTATGCTGCATCAGTAAAAATTTAGAGGCTTTGATTCCCCGAGAGAGCTAAATCACATCCTCCATGAATGCTTAAAGGACAGTTTCAGGAAAGCAATATAATTGGACTTTGCCTCCATCACTTATGTGCAGTCTTTGTAACAGTAACCTCTGAGCCTCTACTATGGCAGCCATGTTTGTGAGTATTAGAAAGGATGATACAAAGCACCCACTACAATACTTAACAAGCAGTAGATGACCGAAGCATATGTATGCACACACACTTGGCATTTATATTCTTCATCCCATAAACATATTATATTGATGGAAATCACCTGTTCCTCTGCTGGTGGGTCATTAATTGTGTTTATGGTAGTTGTGACTATATATCTACCACTATATAAACCTTTATGGACCAAGGACCAAGACAGAAACTCACTACTCAGGGGTTGTGTGCATTTAGAAATAAGCTCTTTAATATGTGTTCATCAGAGTCTGGAGTGGCTTCCTCTACATTTCAGGAAACATTACCAGGCTTTAAATGGATTGGAAGTAGGATAAAAGATCTCCTAGGACATGGGAAAGAAGTCCTTTTTGCATTTGAAGAGTCTATCGGTATGTAGTGAATACTAATAATCTTTTCTTTTGGTTGAAAGCATTTCAAAATATGGCAATTCTGTAAAGAGGAGACATTTACCTTCTGGCTATAATTTTGAGTTGTGAAAATGCAAAGATGTATGCCTATCAGTGTATATGTCTTCCAAGTGGACAGTAGCTCATCAGATGAAAAACCCTCAAATCTGATTATAAGAAGGACTTGGTAAAGGCTTTATGTAGGTCACAGTGTTATGGGAAGATAATTTTAAGCCTGTGGTGTGCTTACATTGTGCTTGAAAACTTAAAGGCTTTGATTACCTAAGAAGACTAAATCACAATATGTAGGTGCGTTTTCCATCAGAGAAGAACTTAAAGGTCCCTGAATACATTCTGTTACTATACTCCTATGGAGTTGGATTTTTTCTTGTTGCCACTGTATTTTGTTGTTAATGTTAGGATTTTTGTTTGTTTGTTTGTTTTTATTTTGAGACAAAATCTTAGCTATTACAGGTTAGGCTGGCCTTGAACTCCCAATTCAGCCCCTTGGGCACTGAGATATAGTCATACATTACCACACCTGGCTTGATACTGTGCTCTTCAATTCACTTGGTCGGGGAAGAAACAAAACTGTGGCAAGTGTAGGCCAAAGTTTTCCCCTTTTCTAAAGACACCATGTAACCCTCAGGCTTCTTGTGTGGAACCTCAGTGCTGGACAAAGATGGAGTAAGCGCGGCTGTGGTTGTTGCTGAGATGGCCTCTTTCCTGGAAACCAGGAAGGTAACACTGACAGAGCAGCTGGCCAAAGTTTATGGAAAGTAAGTCCTCGTATGAATCTCATGTGCCCGATTTGCCTTGCTTGCTTTTCTGCTTGTTTGGTTGGTTTGGTCCTTTTCTTAGTTTGTTTTTGAGGAACAGTTAGATTTCTTTACTATTAAAATTACCAATATCATTTTCTATAAAATATTATTATGTTGGCTTATCTTTAATATGCACATGTCCCAAAAGTTACCTAGCATCTGACTTCAGCTTTAAATCTTTGCACAGATACGGTTATCACATGTCAAAAACTTCCTATTTCTTGTGTTATGACCCACCTACCATCAAAACTATATTTGAAAGGATTCGCAATTTTGAGTCTCCAAAGGAATACCCAAAGTTCTGTGGGACATTTGCTATCTTGCATGTACGGGACATAACCACTGGATATGACAGCAGCCAGCCTAGTAAGAAGTCAGTAAGTACCTTTTCTTTTTTTAAACAATGAAGACAATTTAATGACTCGAATAACAAAAAAAAATCTCCAGATGGAACACGTTTCTCATAAGATTCAAGCCAGTGTGCTCATGTTCACTAGTTTGCAGTGGTCACAGTTTAGAAGCAGCCAGATGGAAGAGACTCACAGTGAGGCTCTACAGGTGGAGGCCTGGCAAGACCGCCTAAGGTCTTATACCACCTTCCCAGCAGTCTTTGTATTCAGCTGAAAGTTGAAGCTCCTGAAAAACCACATCTTTTGAAAAGAAAACTTCTTTTAAACTGTTTGTCGTAATTCATGCTATAGTAAAAGGGTGGCCTCTAGTTTCATGAGAGTCAGACCTGTTGTTTGGTGCCAGGGTAGCTGAATGTGCAGACTGGTCTAATCTAATCGTCTGTACCACCCTGGTGCAAAGAGGAGTGGGCTTGAAGAAGAAAGACCAAGGAAGAGGAGAAAGTGCAGTGAGAGAAGGCGTGTGCAGTGGAGATAAATGTTGTGAAAAAGCGAAGTCTAAAAGCTTCTGCTTTCAAAGCCCTGCATCTTACTAATTTTAACATGTTTCCATACTGACTCCTGTACCTTTAGACAAGTAGAGGAACTGATTTCTTAAACACATGCCTTTTCAAGTTTAGCCATGTTTTGGGTCAGCTTGTTTGCCTTAGTTTATCTTTTCTCCTTTCTGCTGTCGGCTCATCCCTCACCATTACTTAAGGCTTAAGGCAAGGGCTGATGGTGATAGGGTACCTACTAGAATGCATGAGGCTTAAGAGTTAAGGCAAATGCTACATCCTCCTTATGACTTCCAGGTCCCATAACCCTCCCGTGCTTTATGTAATAGTGTCTTTATTGACATCTACTTTTGTTATCCTTGTATGGCGGGTCCATTTCCTCTGTGCCTCTCAAAGCTCCTACCTGTGTGGTCGGTGCTCAGTAGATAAGTTCTTATAGTCATTTTATTGTTACAGTGATAACTGTTAACTTAAGTTTCCATTTGTAATATTCAGATGTTGTTTCAATATTCTAATAATGTATTTAACACATTTGTATCTTATCCAATTTTAATAAGTTTATTCTGTGAAAATTTCATACATGTGTTTAATGTATTTTGATCTTATATACCCTCATACCACTCTCCAACTCCCTCTGGGAGACTCCATGTCCTCTTTTTAAATCTTGCCAGTTTTAGAACATGCAGTTTGGTAATGTTAAATATGTTTATATTACAACAGTTTTCTAGAACTTTTTAACTTTGGTAAATTGAAATTCTGTACTCATTAAACAACTTTCCACCTCTCCCAACTCTTGGCAACCAGGAGTCTACTTTATTTCTATGCATTAGGACCACCTTAGATGCTTCGTGTGAGTGCAATGTAGTTTACAGTTTTTGAAATAAAGATACAGGTGTAAACTGTTGCATTTTGCATAGGCACTGCCTGCAAGTAAAAACAGCCAAATGATTACATTTACTTTTCAAAATGGCTGTGTTGCTACTCTTCGAACAAGTGGGACAGAACCAAAGATAAAGTATTATGCAGAGATGTGTGCATCACCTGGCCAGAGGTAAGAATGGATTCTTTTAGATATATATGTAAAGACTTTATTGGGATGTAACTTTATACCATAAAATTCACACATATCAACATACAATTGAGTAGTTTTTAATATATCTAGGTATATATGTGTAGCCATCACTACAGTCAACTTCAGAACATTTTTGTAACTCCGGAAAGAAGCCTCTGTACCCTTTAGAAATCCTTCACAGCCCTAAGCAATCGCTAACCTACTGTCCTTTTCTATAGATATATTTACAAGGGACATGGGTTACACTTTCTTGTTGTTCTCAACACTTGAAAAACGGGAGAAAGATTCATTTGGGGCCATGCTTTTCGAGGTTTCTTACATTCTACCCCAAATAGCACCAATGTCTGAAGACAAAGCGTTTATAATTCTGAGTTTATAAGGGACATGTTATAGAAATGAAATGCAGTATGTGGTCCTTAGTGGCTGAAATCATCCTTAGTCCCCAAATATTCCATTGTATGGATATATACCATGATCTTAAATCCACTCATCCATGCACATTCAGACTATTTACACTTTTCAAGTTATCAGGAACGGAGCAGTGATGAGCGTTTGTGAATGTGTTGGTGTAGCATGCACTTTTCATTTTTCTTGGATATATATGTAGGAGTAGTATTACTGGGCCCTAAGGTAACTGTGCTTTACCTTTTGAGAAACTGCCAGACTCTTTTCCAAAGAAGTTTCATCATTGGGAATTGAATTTCAGAATTGTGGTGAATTTCTGTTCTTGGGAAGTCTCTGAGATCTAGTATAAAGAAATGATCAACACATACTCTGTACATTACCAAATACTTGTTTTCTCTGTCTGCCGTGATTTTGCATAATCTGCCCAATTCATTTTCTAAAAGTGCGAGTTGTTGGTCGCAGATTGTCAGTCTTTTAAACAAACACATCCTGTTATATAAAAGTCTTAGAAATACTTCTTTTAATCAAAAGACCATTGCCCAATGAATTTGGGGGAAGGAGATTTTTTTTGTCTTCAGAACACAAGTAGGGTGTATTATTTTGTTTTTCCCCATGACCATGTCCTAAAATTGTATTTCCATAGGAGAGGGAAAAGTCCTCTTTATGTTCAGAGCAAAGTTTATAGTTTACCCAAATAAGGTGATTTTAGGTTAAAATAAATTATTAAGTACTAAAAATGGATTTGTTACCTAGCTTGTAAAATGACTATGAAAGCAGTTACTGGAAGCTTCTCTAGAAATGTTTTGAGCTGCATCAGTGCTTCTGTGACATTTCAGAAGGAACTGCTTGTAAGTGTATAGTTATGTTTTAATAAACACTTCATTTTTTTTTCTACTTTTTTGAGATAGGCTCTCACTGTTGTTCCACTGGCTGGTCTGGAACTGTTTATGTAGACTAGGTTGGCCTCAAACTCACAGTGATCACCTGTCTTTGTCTCCCCAATGAATGCTGGGACTTTTCTGCTACCTGAAAGTTAGGAGGTATTATTATTATTATTTTTGTTTTGTTTTGTTTTGTTTTTTTCAAGACAGGGTTTCTCTGTGTAGCTTTGCACCTTTCCTGGAACTCACTCTGTAGACCAGGCTGGCCTTGAACTCAAAGAGATCCACCTGGCTCTGCCTCCCAAGTGCTGGGATTAAAGGCATACGCCACCATTGCCCAGCCAGGTAGTATTATTTTTTATCACCTGTATTGAATGTCCTTCAATACCTCAGGAAGCCATCTCATAATAATACTTGGTATTGGCATTCTGAGCTATTCAGTTACCTAGCCTAGGAGAATTAATTGGCCATAAGTAACTCATACTTACTCTTTTTTTGGAAAATAAGTTTGTAATTATATTTATGAACAGAAAACTTAGCAGTGTACATTTAACCCAATTTAGTGGTGAGTTCTTTGGCCTTTGCTTTTTTCAGCTTGGCAATCCAAGCCACAGATTTAGGACCCAGGACACTGCCTCCCCAGTGGCGGCAGATCTCATCATATCTGTCATTGTAACTGGTCCTAATAGCTTCCACCAGCTTAGCCAGAGCACTCTTGTCTTCTGAGTTAGCCTGTGTGAAGGCAACAGTGGTGCATGTCTCCCTGTGGACCAGCCGCCCCAGCCTGGCCTTTCCCTTGATGATGCAGTAGGGGACCCCCATCTTTCGACACAGGTCAGGCAGGGAGACTACCAGCTCAATGGGGTCTACATGGTGGGCAATCACCACCAGGTGAGCCTTCTTATTCTCCACCAAGGTGGTGACTGTATTGACACCACCCCCCCAAGGACAGGCGGTCTCTTACTTGGGACGTCCCCCTTTGCCAGCAGCTCTCTTCCCAGCACGGGCCAGCAGCCTTTGCCTCTTCTCCTGCTTTGTCTCTGGCCTGTACTTGTGGGCAAGCTTGAGCAGTTGGGTAGCTGTTTGCCGGTCCAGGGCCTGGGGGAACTGGTTAATGGCAGGAGGTACTTTGAGCCGCTTATAGAGGATGGCTCTTTGCCGCTGCAGCCTAATGTAGCGAGGCCATTTGATGAAGCGGGTGAGGTCTCTTTTGGGCTGGATGTCCTGCCCAATGCTGAAGTTCTTAGGCCTTTTCTCAAACAAAGGATTCACCACCTTTTTGGCTTCCTATGTCTTCACAACGGCGGGAGCTGGGGCCACCTTCTTTCCCTTGGGTGTCTTGCTCGGCTGGAGGAGAGAGCAACTCATACCTTCTCATGGGCCAGAAGATACCTAGTAATGCAATTCAGTTTTAGTTTACAATTATTGTTGTGAGAGAGTCTTGTTTTATTTTTACTGAATTTTTTTTGCTTGCCAATTATTTAATTGTCTCATTAGATATATGCCTTCCTTAAGAGTGAAAATAATTTGAATAAATGTTAAGGCTGTGAAAAGAAGAAGTTTAAAGCTCTTTGTCTTTTTCCCTCAGTGACACTGCCTTACTGGAGGAAGAATTAAAGAAGCTCATTGACGCTCTGATAGAGAATTTTCTTGAGCCCAGTAAGAATGGACTGATCTGGCGTTCTGTGTAGGGCACATCAGTACGTTACAACTTTGCACTGACATGGAATGAAGAACTCGTCACAGTGAACCTCGTGTTGGAATTCTGTCATCTGCCAAGTTACCTTTCCCCTTCCCCTTCCTTCCTTAGTTCAGCCGGCTAAATAGATGCTATACATTTGAAATGGGAATGTTTGGAGGATATGAGTCAAATGTTTTCCTAATCTTAAGTAACAGTCATTACATTGAAAGTGTTCAGTGACACAGCATTCCTCCCATGTCACAAACAGTACAAAAGTGAGTTTTCTTATTAAACTGTGGTTAAGCTTAGTTACGTATCTTGTAATTGTGTATAGCATGGTTTAAAAGAAACATACAACTATAGGGTTAGTTAAGGAAATTATTTCGTAAAGGTGTGTGTGTTGCTGAGGGTACTGTTCCTACCCATTGTAGAAAAGTATCATGTCATGATGTAAGTATTGATTTTCCAGTTAGAAACCCAGCTTGTGGAACATTCCTGTAATTATAACCCCCAGGAGGCTGAGGCAGGAGGATCATTAGTTAGTTTATGGCCAGCCTGGGCTGCACAGTAGGACTCTGTCTTAAAAAAAAAAAAAAAATGTTTATAGGTTATTTAGGTTTTCTGATTGAGGACAGATGTTAGAGTCTGCGGTTTGCACTTCTGTTCCAGGTGCCCCTGTTGTGGTGTGTATTTACTGTGTGTATTTAAGAGTGACGTTTCCCAAACATAAAACAGTAGTGGCAGCACTCCCAGTGGTTTGTTCCCGTCAAATTCCCAGTGCGTTCATCCTCAGGGTCTAGTGTGAACTAAACAGTGTTCCTGCATTGGATAGGATTTCATCAGTCCATTTTCAGATGGTTAAGGGACGTCTTCCAAGGATAAGTGCTTCCTCTGCAGAAAACAGGTTTTGTTGGCTCTAAAAATGGTTGTAGAAAAAGATCTTAATAAAATCTGGCTTAATGTAACTGTAGTTGAGTCTTCGTGCTAGGAATCAGTTATCATAGCCTATAAGTGAAAAAATCTGTACTGTGGAATGAGTGGCAGTTATTTGACAGTCTCTTTGAATTACATTTTTATAAGTAGATTTATTTATTCTTTTATTTGATAAAGTAATGCTAATTTTACTAAGAAGTGAAACATCAAGATTTAAGTATTTTCTTCCACCTTGATTCAGTACCCAGTCTCATTTGATCTCAGAAGTTAAACAAGGTTAAGCGTGGTTGATGCTTAAGTGGGAAATTGTAGGTATTATGAAACACTGGAAGTGATATTTAAGAAGAAGGTCAATTTATTTCAGTGTGTTGCTGGCTTTGGAATGTCTGATAATATAAATAATATAAATACTCTATCTTTTCCAGTATTAAAACAGTTTTCAGGAAAGTCATTTGTGGCTGATTCTCTAGCCTTCTGAAAAGCCCTAATAGAGAAATATTATCTAAGCTTTTCAAATTGTTTGTCTCCCTATATAGTTTACAGAATACATGCTGTAGTTAGGATAACAGTAATAAGGCCTTAGGGTATAATCATTGAAACAAAGTTGCCTATAGGAGACAGCACTGACACTAATATAATACTGTGAAGCCTAAACAGATTAGAATGTTAATGAAATCATGGTTTAGCTTGTTGCAGCGTTGAGTTCATTCTGGTTGAGCTTGTGTAATTCAAACATAGTTTTCACATTATGTTGCCACTATTGTTGGTTTGTTCCTTCCGTGCTGTCTTAGAGCTGGGTCCTGTATGACTGTAGATCATAGCTAGTTAATGTGCAGTGCCACTTTTCTGTATGGGTCTATCTTAAAGGCTTTGCATTAGAGAAGAAGTATATAGACTGTTTTGTTTTATTCTTAAAATGTATAAAACATTTTTGTTTTATTGGCTTTTAGGAGTATCAACTGTAATTTAGGAAATGGCATGTATTCTACAAAGTGGTATAATCAAAGCTATATATATGGAAAAACATACACATTCAGTTTTAGTGTCTGTGTTCCAGTGACCCAAGAACAAAATGAAACTAAAGTGATGTGATAGCCTATTCCTAATCACAAAAGCCATGTCGTGATTGTCATCCGCTTATGAAGAGAACATTTTTGTTTGAATGCTTTAACATATACAAGATAGAAGTCATCTTAAAGGGAAGTTACTGACATTTGAGCTCTTACCTTAAAAAGCTAAATTCCAGTTATGTATAAAGGTTCCCAAAGTGTATAGGTTGAGGAAACTATGTGATTTTGTCCAAATTCTTGAATCTGTTTGAGCGTGTTTAACGTGAAAATGGGTGCATAGTTCCCTAACAGGAAAGGATGTCAGCCAGTGGCCCTCAGCTTCAGCATCATGTTGTTCATCTCCTTTCTATTTTCAGTAATAGTGTGGGAATGAATGTGTTTTCTTTAAGCAAATAAATCAAAATAGGCATGTTCTGGAGCACTGAGGTAAAGACTTGGGCTGAGACGGAGCCAAGTGGTAATGCACTTTTCTAGCATGAAGGTAAAGCAAAGATAGTTACAAGGCTTGCAGCTGATCTCTGGCAATACAAGGGAGGCTGTGGGAAGAAGTTTATTATTGATGGAGGAAAATAAAAAAATACAGTGGAAATAACAGTAGAGACTGACAGACAATATATAGAAGCCAGTAGTGGCAGCATGAGAAATGCTTCTTGTGAAGCACAACCGAGCACTGTTAACAGTGGGGTAAACTGTGAAAGGCTGTTGACTTGTGTTTGTTAGGGTGAGCAGACAGCAAGCCCACCATTTTCCTTCAGTAGTGATCACTGAAAAGAAGCCCAGTTCTAGGAGGTGAAGAAAGAACATTCTTATTACAGATTCCATCCCTACTGGGATGTTCTTTCAGAATCCCATGAGAACCAGAGAAGAACAAAATTATAAGAAATGAAACTAAGGGCTGTAAAGTATAACCTCTAAGAAAAAGTTCAAGGAGTTCAGAGTGTTGAAATCTGAGCCTGAACGCTGCTGAGCTCGCTTAAACCAAGTCGTAAGTTATTCATTGGGGTTTTACCAAGGGTATCAAAGTCAGAAACGCTAATGGCATTCTGATGATCTGTAGTGAGGACACCACAGGGAAGGAGGACGGAAAAGGAAGAGACAAGGCCTGTTCTAAAAACAAGGAAAGAAGACATGGTGGATAGAAGGGAGCCAGCAGGAGTAGGAGAGGGTTAAGAGAAGGGTAATGGGGTGGTTATAGTCGTAATACATTTTATGTATGTAACTGTCAGAAATGAATAGACAACATGAAATGTTTAAGAGGTGAGAATTTCTTGGGGGGAATGATCATAAAACCTATTTGAAACCTTATTTAAAGATTCTTTCATACACACTTGTAAGAATCAGGTTGGAACAAGACTTAAGTATGGAGCACTAATGGTGACTTTTCTGTGTCACTCCGTATCTAGAATTTGGCTCACAGATAGCTTGTGTATATTTTGAATCGTAGGTGCGTGAGTACAGTGATGGGTGTTCTTTCTAATTTGCAAAGTGTATGAGACTTGAACATAACGTGTTCATCTGGATAACGCACAGCTTTATAAGATATTGAGATCTATTGCAAATACAAAGTATCAACCTTTGAATGTAGTAACTTAAGACAGATTCCAAGAGATTGGATATTTTGTGATGTCTGCGTATAGCAAGTAGCCCCCCTCCATTTCTTTATCAAGATGCTTCTGGAACTGCTGAAACAGAAACATTAAGTGGGAGTCTCCTAGAGAAGTCAACAAATGCTGCTATTTATCCAGATTTTTCCACTGGTACTTCAAAAGCTTGAAAAATACAAATTCCAGTTGGATACCTTTAATTTCACGCCTTTCTTGCTCTACCTCCCTCTTCCCTAGGCATCCTTCTACCTTCTGTTACTGTGAAATACTATTACTCTGTTACCTCACTGATAAGAATCTTAACTGTGTTCATTCGATGGCTTTAAACTTGCTCGTGAATTGTTTGTTTATAGACTTGTTTTATTGTTGTCAGAATATTTGAAACATACTGTATGAAGTAACTTTAATGTCTTTCAATGCCTGTTTTTGGTTGCCTGTAGATGGTATGGCTGTGGCCTTTATAATGCATTTGTTTTCTGAATTTGTTCTAGAAACTGATGAGGAAACAGTTATACCATCCAAAATGATCAATTGGTCTAGCATTTTATGGGGGGGGGGGTTCCCAGGCTTTAGACAGCCAGAGCACAAAAATTCAAGGAAATATTTTTGTCACATTTGTCCAAAGCATTTTATCATAAGCTGAAAGAAGTCTGAAGAGAAAGCTGCTTGTGTAATTACAGCCCTGGAGAGACTAACGCAGGAGAATTGCTGTGAGTTCAAAGTTAGTTTAGGCTGCATGGAGAGCTCCAGGCCTCTCCCTCCCCCCCCCCAAAAAAAAAAAAAAACCTCAGAAGAGAATGGCACATTGTCTGACTCTTCGCAAAGCATTGGTTTAGTACCAGTCAGAAACAGCGAAATCAATGTTGATTATTATTTCTCCCTATTCATCGGATTAGTACACCCAACAAGCCTAGAACCCTAAATCAGAGGAGCATGAAAAGGATGGCTAATGGGACCTCCAGAGCAAAACCCAGAGAAGCCAAGCTCTGACGATGTGAGAGCCCATGTTCTGGTTCTGAGTCACAAGGGAATTCTGAGTTCTCTACAGTATAATATAAGGATGAAGTTTACACAGGGGGCTGGGGATGTAGCTCAGTGGTAGTGTGTTTACCTGACATGCCAAAGGTCCTAGATACAATATTCCCCAGCACCATAAAAAAAAAAAAAAAAGGAAAATGTCAGAAAGGAACACAAATTTATCGTGTGCCCCTCAATACCCAGCTCCCCCACCTGCAATTGCTGCTTTTCCTGGAAAGACACAATGACCTTTTATAATAAATACACATTCTAGGATAGTCTCTGCCCTTCTAACCTATACCTGTTCCAAAGTATTAATGCCAGGTTAATTGACCTGCAATGGCTATGTTACCCTTGAACCTTATAATACTGTCTGATGTATTAGTCAGTTTATTCTGTTGACTTACTGACACTCCTTAACACCTGTCAGGTGCCTGAGAGCAAAGATCATGGTTCATTGTTTTTAATATCTACTCTGCTTAATTCAGTATCTCCTGTTAATGCAGTATTTAACTGGTGATAATATTAAGAGGTTTTACTTTAAAGTAATAACAATTTAAAAGATAATAAAACAATATTTTTCAAGTCAGTTTTAAAGATACGCATTATTACTGAAATATTCAGTAAGCTATGTTTACTAAGCCCGCACACCTTTAAATACTTAGTGTCTTAGTTAGGGTTTCGGTTTTTGTGATAAACACCATGAGCAAAAGCAACTGGGAAGAAAATGGTTTATTTCACCTCAGAGCTTAGGTGGCCATCAGTGAGGGAAATCAGGGCAGGAACTCAGGACAAGTGCTTGGCTGGAACTGAAGGAGGGGCCATGGAGGGGTGCTGCTTACTGGCTTGCTCTCATGGCTTGCCTGCTTTGTGACAACATCCAGGACCACCAGCCCCAGGGGTCCCACATCAGTCATCAAGAAAATGTCTTGCAGGCCAATCTGTGGGGACATTTTCTCAGTTGAGGTTCCCTCTTCTACAAGGACTAGTGTCACGTTGACATAAACCTATGCAGCGTACGCAGTGTCTTTGGGGATTGTAAAGCATCTTTCCACATGAAAACTATATATAATATATAGTATTGGCTCACAAAACAAGGTTTTGGCCAAGAAGGCTAAGAATGTATCTTATAGGGGTTGAATATTACTGATCTGGTTGCCATTTTTTGAACCCATAACCCCACTTTTCAAGTGAGTCCCATCTGATTTGATACTACTTGATGCATTTTGTCCAATATTAGGACTTATCATGTGTGTTATCAGAATCACTCAGGCAAAAAAAAAAAAAAAGGGAAGGGGGCTATGCATTTATATATGGTGAGACCTTGTTATAGGCTACAGTAAGCTCTTGGTATACATCGTTGACTATGACAGATAAAACAGACTTAAGAATGGATTAATTTTTTAATAGTAGCTCAGAATCATGCCCTTGTTTTTAACAGTTTCTGTCAATATCCCATCTTTCCCTGTAAAACTAACAGGGTATATTGTTAGCCTGTGAGAATTTGCACTTTATGTATTTGTGTATGAATTTCTGTGGTTTTAACCAAATGAGATATCCTCAGTAATAAACAGGTCTCTTCATAGGCATGAGTGTCTATGTAATTTTTATTGTCTCAGATACTATATAGTTCATAGTTTGCTGTCCAAACTGATGTTCTTAAAATGTGGGCATAACTTACCCTAGAGTCTGCTTGCAGTCTGAATTCATGTTTTGACCCAGCACTCTGTGCATTATTTCTCGGTTGGCTCATCTGGAAGTTACAGGGGTTGAGAACTCATACAAAAATAATAGCCTGAGGCTACAAGGGACCCTGGGGAGGAGATGAGGTTGAACTGAGTGGAGATTTTCCAGTTGCCCTCCTTTCCCATATGTGAATGCTGTTCACTGGTGGACAGAACTTTAGAATCTGGGGATAGGAGCCCAAATTTAGTCCTAACATTTCTCCGTACAGCCAGGGAAGTCTCTATACAACTCAGGGACCCTTGAGTACACAATGATAGGACCAAGGCATCTTCCTCTGCTGCTTCCTCCCGGTTGTGGTTTGAATGTGAAATGCCCTCATGGACTTGTGTGATTAAACACTTGACCCTCATCTGATGGCTCTGTGTGAGGAGGCTGTGGAACCCTTAGAAGGCAGATAGAGCCCTCACTGAAGGAAAGGCTGACTGAGGGCGGGCCACTTCAGTTCCCTCTGCATCCTGACTGCCAGCGAGCATCCTGCCCCCATGTCTTCCCACTGTGGTGGAATATAGTCCCTGGAACTGGAAACCAGTATAAACCAGTAAATCGCTTTTGTCAGGGCACTTTTTTGTTTGTTTGTTTTTTGAGACAGGGTTTCTCTGTAGCTTTTAGAGCCTGTCCTGGAACTAGCTCTGTAGACCAGGCTGGCCTCGAACTCACAGAGATCCACCTGCCTCTGCCTCCCGAGTGCTGGGATTACAGGCGTGGGCCACCACTGCCCGACATCAGGGCGCTTTATTACAACAGGGAAAGTAATACACTCCAGCAGGGACCTGAGAATGGCTCTTCAATGTTTACTCAATGAATCTTAGGAGAACACTGAGGCAAGTGAGCACTGAGATTACAGAGGCAACTGGAACTGATGTTTAGATCCCTTTAAACTGTGTGTGTGTGTGTGTGTGTGTGTGTGTGTGTGTGTGTGTGTGTGTGTGTGTGTCCATGAACGTTTATAGGAAGGTCAAAGGAAGTCATTGGAGGTTCACTGTTACTCTTTACCTTGTTCTCTAGAGATGGAGTCTCAGTAAACCCAGAGCTTGTGGTTTACAACACCCTCCTCTCCCCCATTACACTAGATCCACACTACACTAAACAAACCCAGTGATCCTCCTGTCTCCCCACCTCAGTGCTGCGGTTACAGGCACTATGGCAGCTTTTTACATGTGTGCTGTGGATGCAAATTCAGGGCCATTACTTGTACAACAAGCACTCAGCCTCAGCCATCTGTCCCGCCCAACTTTTATTTTTTAACCTAGTAAATCCTGCCCTCCCTGGCTACTGTTCTGAATTCCATTTGCAAACAGGCAAGCTTCCTGCAGTCTAGTGTTTGCCGACTCCTCTTATGAAGTTGTTATATACAACCAGGAGCATCCATCTGACACTTGACATTCTATCTAGAGAGCTTAGTCAGACGAAGTCTCTAAAATGCCTTTCCCCCAACTTCCAGGTCACCATGAGCAACAGGTTTGCCTATTGTATCAACAGTTTCCCATCTCTCTGGCCTCTTGAAATAATTTCCTCATGCTCCCAAACTTCACTGCTTGCCATTTCTCCAATGTCCCTGACCCCAATGCCTTGAATTTTAGGGTTTTGTTAAAGGTAGCATTTTTCTTTCAGGCACCAATTTCTGATTCAGTCAACTTTTAGCTTTTTGAGACAGGATTTCACTCTGTAGCCTTGGCTGTCCTGAAACTTGCTCTGTAGACCAGGCTGGTCTCAGACTCAGATCTCCCTGCCTCTGTGTCCTGGGGAGTGGTGGGATCAAAGGTGTGGGCCACCACCGCCTGGTTGATTCAGTCCACTCTTAAACACCTGAAAACTTTGGGGGCTTAAAATAGCTATTTCTTACAGTTGTATGGATAGGCAATTTTAACCAAGGTCAGGTGGGTGGTTCTTCAGGTCCTGGCTAAGTTCCTTTATCTGTCAGGTCAATTTGGCAGTTTAATTTGGGTTAATTTAGGATGACTTCAGCTCTGCCCCACATGCTCTCATATTGCAACAGGCTAACCTAGGCCTATTATGGCATATCTGTGCATGGTCTGAAGACACACCAAAGTAGGCAGAGTCTGTAGAGGCCTGTGTTCACAGTTGGTACCTATGCTTCCTGTTGCAAAGTATTGACCAAGAAGAGTCATAAGGCCTTCCCAGATACAAGGGGAAAAGAAATAGACTCCACTTTTTAAAAAGTTATTTTTGAAGTTTTAATGTGCTATAATTGTTAGTATATAAATTTCATATATCAGACCTAATTTGGTACATTTTCTGTGTTGTGTCTTGTATGTATATGAGGTGGCATATGTACTTACTAGTGTGTCCTGTGCATGGGTGGGTATGGTTGCTCATTGCATGTCTGTATGTTCGGTCAAAGATGGACATTGGGTGTCTTTTCTTGGTCACTTTCCATCTTTCCTAGCTTTTTTTTTTTTTTTTTTTTTTTTTGAGACATGGTCTCTAACTGAACTTGAAAGCTCATGTATTTAGTTAGACTGGCTGGCCAGTGAGCTTGAGGGGTCCACCAGTCTCTACCCTCCTCTCTCCAAACTCTAATCCTCATGCTTGTGTGGCAGATACCTTACTGACTGATCCATGTCCCCAAGCCTATGTAACTGATACATTTTAAATATTTATTTATTGTGTGTACAGTGTTCTGCCTGCATGTATGACTGCAGGCCAGAAAAGGGCATCAGATCTCATTATGGATGGTTGTGAGCCACTAAGTGGGTGCTGGGAATTGAACCCAGGTCCTCTGGAAGAGCAGCCAGTGCTCTCAACTGCTGAGCCATCTCTCCAGCACTGTAAACTGATACATTTTGTCATATATGGAGGACAGTGAAGGCACGCTCATAAGATAATGAACAAACTGCCACCCCAGTGTTTTCTGTACCCCTCATGACATCTTTTTCATTGTCTCCCAACACTACTTTTACACAGATCCTCAAATAGCCACTGACCTGTTTGGGGCCACTGTAGATTCATTAGCTTCTATAAATGGAACCACATAGAATGTACCCTTCTCTTTCAATTTTGTGAAATTTATTTAGTTGTCTCTGTATGTATGTGCTTGTTGAGTATGTGTTTCACAGGGATTCAGTGCCCACAGAAGCCAGAAGATGACATTAGATACCCTGGAACTGGAGTTACTGGTTATGAGCTGCAATGTGGGTTCCAGGAACCCCGGTCCTCTGAAATTGCAGTAAGTACTCTTAATCACTGAACCATCTCTCCAGTCCTAGCCTCAAACTCTTAAAGGTGTGGACACAGAGTCAAGACACAATAAAGCACATGGATATTGGGGAGGAATGGAGACCATGGCTATTTTTACAGACTGCTGTGTGTGCTATGAGACCACCCTCAGGGTGGGCATTTTTCACTCCCAGATTTTTACATTTATATGACATAGGTGATAGATGATAGAGTCTTTTTCTTTGAGTATTATGAATTAAATTGAAATATTTCACATATGTTCTAAAATATGTGGTCTCAGTCATGGTAGCTCATGCTTGTAATCCCAGCATTTAGGGGGAAAATGTAAGGATTGCCATGGTGCAGGGCACTCTGGGCTATAAAGTGAGAAGACCCTGTGTCAAATTAAAAAAAAAAAAAAAAAGGTACAGATGTTTGTCCCTCAAATACAGTCACCACGTTTTTCAGTGTTTCCAGTACTCCACTAAAGCTGCAGATGCAGATGTCAAGGACTGGGAAGTCTGGCTGTAAAGAGAAATTGATCTTTTTCGCTAAGTCACTCATAGCAAATACCAAGGACAGAGAATGTGTGTTGACTTCTAACTCCCACTAGAGGGCAATGTGAGAATGTCTCTGCTCTTCTGAACCACTTTGGAAAGAGCCTGACAACTTTGAAAGAAAATATGACTTGAGGTCTATTGATTGTTATTCCATATTATGTTTTCATAGATTTGCTGTTCAGGTTCTGGGGAGAGCTGTATCTGAGCTTCCTGTAAGCCCAAAAGTTGAGTTCACCCTGACAGCATCCACTTCCTCCTGTGGACCGAGTTCACCCTGACAGCATCTACTTCCTCCTGTAGACTGACTTCACCCTGACAGCATCCACTTCCTCCTGTGGACCGAGTTCACCCTGACAGCATCCACTTCCTCCTGTAGACTGACTTCACCCTGACAGCATCCACTTCCTCCTGTAGACTGACTTCACCCTGACAGCATCCACTTCCTCCTGTGGACCGAGTTCACCCTGACAGCATCCACTTCCTCCTGTGGACCGACTTCACCCTGACAGCATCCTTCCTCCTGTGGACCGAGTTCACCCTGACAGCATCCACTTCCTTTGTGGACCGAGTTCACCCTGACAGCATCCACTTCCTCCTGTAGACTGACTTCACCCTGACAGCATCCACTTCCTCCTGTGGACCGAGTTCACCCTGACAGCATCCACTTCCTCCTGTGGACTGACTTCACCCTGACAGCATCCACTTCCTCCTGTGGACTGACTTCACCCTGACAGCATCCACTTCCTCCTGTAGACTGACTTCACCCTGACAGCATCCACTTTCTCCTGTAGACTTGAGTTCACCCTGACAGCATCCACTTCCTCCTGTAGACTGACTTCACCCTGACAGCATCCACTTCCTCCTGTAGACTGACTTCACCCTGACAGCATCCACTTCCTCCTGTAGACTGACTTCACCCTGACAGCATCCACTTCCTCCTGTAGACTTGAGTTCACCCTGACAGCATCCACTTCCTCCTGTAGACTTGAGTTCACCCTGACAGCATCCACTTCCTCCTGTAGACTGACTTCACCCTGACAGCATCCACTTTCTCCTGTAGACTTGAGTTCACCCTGAAAGCATCTACTTCCTCCTGTAGACTGACTTCACCCTGACAGCATCCACTTCCTCCTGTAGACTGACTTCACCCTGACAGCATCCACTTCCTCCTGTGGACCGAGTTCACCCTGACAGCATCCACTTCCTCCTGTGGACCGAGTTCACCCTGACAGCATCCACTTCCTCCTGTAGACTTGAGTTCACCCTGACAGCATCCACTTCCTCCTGTAGACTGACTTCACCCTGACAGCATCCACTTCCTCCTGTGGACCAAGTTCACCCTGACAGCATCCACTTCCTCCTGTAGACTGACTTCACCCTGACAGCATCTACTTCCTCCTGTGGATCGACTTCACCCTGACAGCATCCACTTCCTCCTGTGGACCGAGTTCACCCTGACAGCATCCACTTCCTCCTGTGGACCCAGTTCACCATGACAGCATCCACTTCCTCCTGTGGACCCAGTTCACCATGACAGCATCCACTTCCTCCTGTAGCAGCACTTCACTTGAAATCATCTTAAGAAACTTTCACAAGGTGACTGACTTGGCCGTGTTGGCCTCTGGGAGCAGGATAGAGATTGTGTTTCCTTTTGTAATGTAGAGAAGAGAGATGTGAGTTGAGGTCAGCTCCCAGAAACTCTCCTTGGCTATAGAAGGAGGCTAACCCATGAACTGATGAGCGACCTAAGGGGGCCGGAGAGGTGGTTCAGCAGTTAACAGTACTGGCTGCTTTTCCAGCTGACCTAGGTTCAATTCCCAGCATCCACATGGTAGCTCACAATCACCTGTAACTCCAGTTCCAAAGGATCTGCACCCTCTTCTGGCCTCTATGGGCACTGGCTGTGCATGTAGTGCATATACCTACATGCAGGTAAAACACCCATAAACATTAAAATAATAAAGTTTCTGGGGCCGGAGGTATGGCACCAGTTATTCTTTTAGAGGATCTGGGATCAATTCCCACACCCATCTAGCAAATTACAATTTAACTCCATTTCCAGAGGATCTATCTCTGGCCTCCAAGGGTACCAGGTACCTATGGACAAACATGCTAGCAAAACACCCATGCACATGAAATAAATGATGCTATAGAAAGAGCAAGCCTCACACACTGTCCATGTTCAGACTTTATTCTTGCAGCTGAGCCCCTTCCTGTCACAGTGTTCTCAAGTACAAAGTACACTACATATTTAATGATATGTAATTTAAATTTTTTAGCTTTATTACTTTTTAAATTTTATGGGTATGAACGCTTTGCCTACATATATGTATGTACACCACCATGAGTGCCTGGTACCCACAGAGGCCAGAAAGGGCATAGATCCCCTGGCACTGGGGTTATGTATTGGTTGTGAGCTGCCCTGTGGGTGCTGGAAATCAAACCCAGGTCCCCTGCAAGAGCAACAAGTGCTCTTGAGGGCTGAGCATCTCTCCAGCCCTGTGATGGAGAGTCTAGAGTCACCATGGAAACAAAACCCATGGATCTGTAAGGGAGTATCTAGATGAGGTGAAATGAGTCAGGAAGGTCCATCTTAACTCTGGGCGGTACCTGAGCCAAATAAAAAGAAGACAATGAGCTGAGCCCAGAGAACGTGTGGGAGACTGGCCCTGATGGATTGTATGTTTCCCCTGAGACTGTAAGCCAAGCCCTCCTTTCTTAGTTGCCTTTGTATGTTGTTGCAGCATTGAGACAGCTGACTAATACATGTTTCGTGGATTTGTTGTCAAAAATGGAGGTAAGTATCATAAAAGGTGTGGCAGAAGACTGGGAGAGTGAACCTTCCATGAAGAAAGACTGACGGGATCGTCCTGAATGGCTCTCCTTCACTGTTCTTTCCTTTTGAGGGCGTGCTGATTACTGTTAAGCACAGTCCTGCCTCCCTGAAGCTTGTGACCCAGTAGTGGCAGACAGCTATTTCTCACACAAATAAGAAATTTATGATTGCGATGAATTCTTCTGATGGAAAATATAGGATGTGTTTTGAATAATACAGGGACTTTAACTTAGCCTGCAGACAAAATGTCCCCGAGGAGATGACTCAAAGGATGGAAAGGAGGTAGTCAGAAATTACCCATGAGTCAGGAAAGAGCTTAGCAGGAGCCAGAAACGACCAGACCAAAAGGCAACACACTGGGCGGGAGAGGGGGAGGGGCACAAGATGAGCTCAGGGATGGCTGCTTTTGAAGACTCAGCTCCCTTTGCCTGCCTTCAGACTCCTGAAAATCTTGATCTTTCCTTGAGCCTTTGGTTTCTATCTCAATTTTTCCCTTTTTTCTAAAAAGCCTAACTATAGCAACATTTCCTCAAAGCTAAAAGCACTTTTCACTTTATGACCTTCAGAAATAGGGATGGCCTAATAATACTGCTCTACAAAATAAGGTCCGAATAAGAAACCCTACCAGCTTGCTGAATACCAATAGGACTTAGAACTTACCTATGCTTGGGAAATACCTTTTTTACTTTTTAAGATAGGATTTCATGTGGATCAGGCTGGCTTGTGTAGCCTAGACTGCTTTAACTGATCCTCTACTCCTACCTCCCAATTGCTGTAATATGAGGTGTGTACAATGAGGCCTGGCAAAAAAAAATACCTATTCCAACACCACATGATGCTTGTACTTGTAGCATACTTTAGTTTAGTTTGCTTTGGCTATAGTTGATCTGGGCCTTCGGATATGACTTAGAATGACTCCAAAAAAAATCTTTCCTAATAAAGGAATTAAAATGAACTCCTTTGCTGTATGAAGTTCTTGTAGGGAACATGAAGCATGTAGTTTACTCTGTCTTGTCCACTGTGTGCAGCTATTAAAAACCTGGACAAAATGCATGAAGCAGGGGTGTTTGAGGACTTTGGACTGCTAATACTTGGCTCAGGATAGATCCAGTTCTGAGAAATAAATGGCATGGTGGATTAACCAAAGACCCAGATTTCTGTCCAGAGAACCAAAAGGGTGGTGGTGGTGGCAAGCTCAAAGACAACTATCAGGTCATAGTGGGAAAGGCCTCCAGAGTGAAGTTCTGTAATTCATGGGCCCACTGTTAAGCTGTATGGTTACAGATGTGATGCTTAAGAGCATGGCATAGCCGGGTGGCGGTAGCGCATGCCTTTAATCCCAGCACTCGGGAGGCAGAGCCAGCCGGATCTCTTGTGAGTTCGAGGCCAGCCTGGGCTACAGAGTGAGTTCCAGGACAGGCTCCAAAGCTACGCAGAGAAACCCTGTCTCGAAAAACAAACAAAAAAAGGGCATAGCATAGACTTGAGTACTGAGATATAGGGTAGACTACTCTTCATATCCCAAACTGGCCAGTTGTTGTGTGCACGGTTTGGATGCATCTGAATGTCATTGCAGCTGAACTAACATTGCTGCTACAGCCACAAAGACAAGTCAGCACATCTGACCTGAATCAGTTAGACCAATGGCATGCCAAGTGGAAAGAAGAGCAAGACATTTAGGACATAAAATTCCAGTTGTCTAGTGTTTAATCCAGATGACCTAGCATACAAAGAGTAAAGAAAATCTCAATTAACATGAACAGACAATAAAAATAAAGCCAAAACAAAAAAGGCAACTGATAAATGTTGATGAAGACAAAACCTAAATGTTGAAGTTATTGAAAACAGAATGTTGGAAAATGCTCTACAAAGCAAAAAAAGCGAGCATTCTTGAAGTGAGTGAAAAGGTGAGAAATGACATGACCTGAGGAGGGACCAAGAAGACACGCTAGAACCGAGAGCAGAACAGTGGTGACAGAGGAGACGGTGGACTTAAACACTGATTCATAGAAATTACGTAAGAGGAAGGAGAGGAAAGATAGCTTTTAAAAAAATGATTTGAGCCTCAAAAACCTGGTGGAAAACATCAAATTCATGTCAAGAAAATTCAGAAACCAAGAAATAATGTAGGACTCATTCCCAAATTTGACAAAAGGAACAACTTACAGAAGTACGAAATCGAGTGACCTCTAAACAGGCTAACCTCACATCTGTGCCCATTCACTAGGCCACTGGAAAATAAAAGCAAAGAAAATATGAGAAAGAAAACACTTTGGAACTAACTAGAGAAAACGATGCGTTACTTATAAGAGAACGATCGAAATAGCTGTAGGTTTTCACAGAGGACAGAACATTTTAGTGCTGAAAGAAAAGAAATGTTAACATGAAATTTTATAGGCAAAGAAGATAAACCTCAGAACTAAAACATCCTCAGGTGACATAGAATGGCCATCCAACTTGCTATGAGGATTTAATCAAAACTCAAAAAATCCTCAAAAGAAAGCTTAGAATGAACTGATTTTAATGGTGAATTATTCCAAATACTCCAAGAACAAATTTCAATCCTTTACAAACTCCTCTAAAAATGTAAGAAAGGAGGGGACACTTCCCAATGTATTCTCTGAAACTAGTATTACACTAGTATGAAGACCAGACAATATGAGAAAACTATAGACTATAGTTTTCCCTTATAATACAGATATTTAAAAAATCCACAACAAAATATTACCAAACAAAATCCAGCAACAAGTCAAGAAGAATGTGCATCGTAACAAAAGAGGATCTATCTTAGCATGCAAGGTTGGTCTAACATACAATAACTTATATAACACACCATATTAAGAAAAAAAAAAAAAAAGCTGGACAGTCATCTTAGTCGGATCCCCTGGAGCTGAAGTTACAGGTGGTTGTAAGCCGCCTGACATTGACGTGGTGCTGGAAACCAAATTCAGATCTTCCACAAGAGCAGTATGCACCCTTAACTGCTGAGCCAGCTCACCAACCACAGGTTCCCATTGCTTGAACAATTGATCACAAACTCTAATAAACAAACTCTTAGTTTATAACAACTCAAATTTGTTATCTCACTGTCTCAGAATGCAGGAGTCTGAAGTGATATACTAGGTATTTTTTCATCCTTGTGACCAAACATCTAACAGAATCAATGTAAGGGAGACACCGGGCCCATCAGGAAGAGGAAGGTATGGTGACGGGATCTGCTCCATGGTGGTGGCTAGAACATGTGGCAGGTGCGCACATCACTCAGCAGACAAGGATCTGATGGCTCAGGCGGGAAGTGAAGCCTGGCTGTAACCCTGAAGGCCTACCCTAGTGGACTGTCATCCCCAAAGTTCCACAGCTCGCTTTCAACCAAGTAGTCAAGAGAATGAACCCGTGAGGGTACAGTTCAGATTCAATCCATAACTAATAAAATGAAGGTGTCACTGAACTAAAATTAAGGTGTTACCAGGTACCTGTTCCTTCTGCAGACTGGGAAACATCTGTCCTCTAAACCTTGTAGCCTTGTAGAAGCTTCCTGCAATCCTTTACTCACAGACCATTTATCCATTTTTCAAAATTAGCAACATAGCATCTTCAAATATGTCTAACTTTGCTCTTATTGGCCTGTATCTTTCTTTGCCTTATTAAAAAAGTATCTTGGCAATTGGATAGAGACCACCAGGATAATCCAGGATGACCTAAAGTCGATATCCTGTTAGAACTACACACATGAGCTTCGTGAAGCCCTCTCCCTGTCAACGCATGCCAGGGGGGTCCCCTCCTCAGTGTCCTCACCCATTGCACCGTGTTTACCCATAACGTGTTTTTGTGGTGGTTTACATCGTCATCTCCCCTTCTGAGTGGAGGGCTGTATCTGCACTTACTGTGGCACAGACGTTACTGAACACTTTTGTGAATGAGTAAATGAATGAACACTGCCTGGCAAATGAGCGCCGGGTCAAAGACACAAGCAGCCTGGTAGAATGTAATGCCTATACTTGTGTGTGACTGTGTAGTGACTCGCTCCCGGAGTTTCCGCTTCTGTGAGTCCAAGACCCTGTCCTCTCTGAAGCGTTCTCCTCCGCTCCTGCCACCGCGCTGCTGTCACCAGGCTCTCTCTGTCCCCCTGCGGGAGTTCCCCTCAGGATCCAGTGGTTTTTGTGATGTTTGCCCCTGCCCCGTGAGATAGTTCGCTGATGGCGCAGCACGGCTTTAACTGGAGAATTCACTGCGCACCCTCTCTGCCTCGGTTTCCCCAGGCGTGACAGGCGTGGTGGCATCAGTGTGCTGTTGGCAGTGGAGGGGCGGGCAGCGGCGGAGGGAGGGCTAGAGGGCGGGCGAGGCGGAGGGCGGACCCGCGGGAGAGCGGGCTGGCCCGGGGCGTGGCCGGCGGGCGGGAGGGCAGGGGAGGGCGGGCAGGGGAGGGACGCGCGACCCCGCGATGGGCCGAGGGCCGCGGCTGGCGGCGCTGCTGGCGCTGCTGGCGCTCGGGGCCGGGGACCCCGCGGCGGGCACGGCGCGGGAGGACACCTTCTCGGCGCTGACCAGCGTGGCGCGCGCCCTGGCGCCCGAGCGCCGGCTGCTGGGGACACTGAGGCGCTACCTGCGCAGGGAGGAGGCGCGGCTGCGCGACCTGACCAGGTGAGGACGGCGAGGGGGCCCCGGTGGGAGGCCCGAGGCTCCGCGGGGTCAGGCAAGGGGTGGCGGAGGCCCCGTGTGACTTCCAGACCCACTGTCACGGTGTTGGGGACCCTGAGACAGTTGGTGCGGGAATGGGGAGGTCTGTGTCATACCTGTGGGAGAGAGTCTCTCTGTGTCTGTGTCTCTGTCTCTCGCTCTCTCTCCCTCCCTTCCTCTCCCTTTCCCCCCCTACCAACACATGCACACGCCAGGGTGTGCCTCCACCCCCCCAGCTCTAACAAGTCCAAGTTGGTACACTGTGAAAAAGTGTATGTAGCATGGTGATTATGGAATCCAGTTGAATCCCACAAATGCTGAGGCAAGCTGTGAGTGACCCCAGACTTCCTGTCACCTTACTGCGGACACAATAGGACACACGGTGACCTTTCAAGCTCTCTGAGTGTAAGCAGTAGCTGAAGGTCATATGTGTGTGAAAATATCTGACTCCAACAGGGTGAAAAGCCATTTCATGCCAGGCAATACTGAGGGTAGGCTGCACAAATGCACAGCCAACATCATTTTCTATGCAGTCAGCAAAGTAGTGCTAAACACTGGGAGGTAAACTGTGGTAAGATGTGGGACATGCTGGGTGGTGGTGGCGCACGCCTTTAATCCCAACAGTCAGGAGGCAGAGGCAGGCAGATCTCTGAGTTAGAGTCCAGCCTGGTCTACAGAGTGAGTGACAGGACAGCCAGGACTACACAGAGAAACCCCATCTCAAAACCCATTCACCCCCAAAAATGATGTGGAACACAGGACACTGAGTGTCAAAAACAAAGAGGAATGTTTACACACAATGTCTCACGTTTTGTGCCTTCTTTGCTTCCGACACTGAGAAGCCCCCAGACTGTAAGAGGCAGTTGTTTCCACATAATCCAATCGGTCCTACAGCCTGTCTAGACAGAGCACAAGCAAATCATTTGATTTCTAGCTTTAACTTTGAACTTCAAATTCATCCCCATGCCAACACCCGAACCCTCCCCGCTCCATTCACACAAATGTTTATAAGAAGTTGGTCCTTAAGGACAGTCAGTGTCGTAAGAGTTGGCTTAAACTTTCAGCTTGCCCTTCAAACAGCCATTGGTGGGAGCTGATGACTTGTGTGTGAACAAGCATATGTCTGGGTTGCATTATCCAAATTGGTTTGTCAAAAACTCCAGGTCACATTCTTACACTAGGAAAGAACATTCTATAAACATGACACACGTTTAGGAAGAGCTAATGAAAGAGACCTGTCTGCACTAAAGGGAGGGGTTATTTGGATTAATCTCCAAGGTCCACGCCATTACTTTCTGATGCCACCCCCACTTGCACTGTCTGATATGTCAGGATCCAAACAGAGCCCCACAACTATGCTGGGTTTTGTCAGTGGCTGGAATGCAGAGCAGCTCAGAGTCTAGATTCAGGAGCTCAACAGACCTCTGTTTGAATACTTGACTCTGTCCTTGTTACATCTTTAAGCTTTGGTTTCCTAATCTACATAATGATTTTTTTTTTTTTTTAGTAGCACTTATTCCCACACGGTTCTTGGAACAGTTGAGTTCCAGGTAAAGTTATTTATCATTTGTGCTTAGTGTGTAGTAAATTGCTGGACAAATGTTAACTTCTTATGGCTATGTAAGACTGGCTGAGCACCAGGCGTTGGTGGCGCACGCCTTTAATCCCAGCACTTAGGCAGAGGCAGGAGGATCTCTGTGAGTTTGAGGCCAGCCTGGTCTATACAGAGCCAGTTCCAGAACAGCCAGGACTGTTACACAGAGAAGCTCTGTCTCAAAAAACAAAAAGAAAAAAGAAACAAGCAAACGTATAGGTATAACCCCAGTACCAGGGAGGCCAAGGCAGGAAGACTGCTGTGACTTTGAGGCCAGCCTAGGCCACAATGAGGCCCTGTCTCAGAGAATGCTTTTGAAACTGCTATCCTATCTACTGTACACACTAACTGGGACTCTAAAATAATTGAAAAAGAATTTAAAAAATCCTAAATTCTTTTCTCAGATGATTATGGACATTTAATCTCATCAAGCTCAATTTGATGTATTAGAAGCTATGATTCAGCTAGGCAGTGGTGGTACACGCCTTTAATCCCAGCACTCTGGAGGCAGAGCCAGGAGGATCTCCGTGAGTTCGAGTCCAGCCTGGTCTTCAGATCGAGATCCAGGACAGGCTCCGAAGCTACACAGAGAAACCCTGCCTCAAAAAAGAAAAAGAAAAAAAAAAAAGGAAGAAGAAGCAGCAGCAGCTATGATTCTGTCCTAGGCATACTCTAAAGCCCCAGCAAAACGTTTGCTGTTAAAAATGAGGATTTGGGCAGTTTCAGCTGATTTTTCCATAGTCTCAAGCTAGTGATTTTGTATAAGTTGAAATGTTATTTCTTAGGCCCTGAGCTTATATTCTTTGAATTTCCAAATCAGGAAATGAGGTGGCTTTGGCTGCTGACGTTACCCCGACCCACTAAGGCATAGAAAGTGTGCTAGGGAGAGCCCCCGTCCCGCTCTAGTCAAGCACACAGTCGCCATGTGTGTGTAGCCTATCTCTAGCATATTTGTGTTGCTATCATTTAAAAACTACACAGAGTGGGATTACTTCTGGGCTCGGAATGAAGCATTCAGAGTGTCTCAGGAGAAGGATGACAAAGCCACTTCGCAATTTCAAAGGAGAAACATATTGAATTGACATAGCTCATGTATTGCGGTTGAATAACTTACCCAGGAAGCTTATTGCAGGGATCGGGTTGCAAATTTTATGTGCAGATTCTTGAAGGAAAGGATCTGATTTTCCACTCTCAGCAGCATTGTTAGCAAAAGGCCATTTAGGAAAGTCTGAGGTTTGCCTTCAGCATCCCGTAACTCCGTCTCTGGAAAGGAGCTATTTGCTCAGAGGCTGGGCGTGCAGCCAAGTTTTGCATTCCTAGCCAGCCTCGGATATCAGTCTATAGATTTTCCTCCCTTTCTTTCCTGTGTGGAAGAAAAAAAACCATCATTTTGACCACTGAATTACTTGGTGTGCTGCAGTAAGAGTGAACCCCTGGTCTAAAACAAATCGGAATGTGATGTGGGATGCAAGGAAAACAAGGTGTAGACGGTACTTTGATATGATGACTAATGTGGAATAATCGTCACCCCTTTGTGCCTCTGTTAGTTTGGATGCCTATTAAACATCTGCCCTTGCCCTAATAGGGAGTCTGTTTATTCCACTGTGGGAAAGGTGATGGGAAGAAATAGCGGAATGTGAAGTAAAGGACCCAAAGAGATCTTCTAGAGTACAGCAGCTTTTCTGCCTCCCAGGGCAGAGAGTTGGTTGGTGGCTGGGGCAGAATAAGTCTTAGACCTCCTCCCAACTCCTCCCTGTCCAACTGTCTTGTAAAAATCACTCTGTGTTCAGCCTCAATTGTTCCTGGACACTTTACTTTTCAGGCTGGACTTGGCTGGGGCCCACACTTGTGTGTGTTTTTTTTCTGTCTAGCGGTTCACTAAGTAGTTCCATCTGGAGCCCAAGCAGGAAGGAATGGGCAATAAAACAATCCCGACACCCTGCAGGCTGGTTTGGATTTGGAATCCCAGGAGCAGCTCACAAGCAGCCCCATCTTTGGCATCAGAGGCACCACGGGACTTGACAGGCTTCTGTGTCCTGTTTGTTAGTTTATATTGAATGTTTGACTTCTTGCAAGCTTTGGAGCCAGTTGTATCTGTTTCGGACTTCCTTTCTCAGCTGAGAGCCTCACTCTTTGCAAATCCTCAGGTTACACTGCATCAGAGCAATGACCTTCCCCTGTTGCTTCCTCATTCTCCTTCCTCACACCATTCCGTCGACAAAGTCCTCACTTTCCCCCAAAGACCCGGTGTCCAGTGAGCTCTTGTACAAAGTCCTCACTTTCCCCCAAACACCCAGTACCCCTTGAGCTCTTGTACACATTCATGCATTCTACTTCTGTTTGTGGTTGTTATATTGATTTTGAAATTAATTTGGAGTAAGGAGAAAAGACTCTTAGAGATAAGAGGTGCCCTATTCAACAAGATCGATAAATTTCAATAATAAAAGTCCCATCAGCGTGTTAGACATGGAGCAGCCACAGTGTAGCAGGAAAGGGAGCAGCATCTTTTGCCTGTATGAACACTCTTGTAGAACACCCAGGAAGAAATTAATTGGAAAGATGATCTCTCTAGGTCCCAACACTTCTAACCTTTTCTTATAATGTCACCGAGTTGGAAGAATGGAACAGCCTACCTCTCTGTCCTGCTTATTGCCACCAATTTCTCTATTGATTCCTGAATTTGCTCCCTTGGATCCGTCCCGTTCCCTTCCCCGTGGCCACTATGGTGGCTTAAATTCTTCTCGTCTGTGGTGACTTCATCCTTAGCCTTTTTGCTTCAGTTGCTTCCATTTCTGAATAGTCTTCCCTGCTCTCTCACAAACTCATTTATGTGAACAGGTCCTAGCAATTCCACTGTCTCTTGCCTAGGCCAAACTGACCACCCCATGTTGTCTTCTGGTCTTGTTATCTAGTCTAGTATTGCATCTATGACATAACTGTGTCTAGCTCACTCACAGGACTTTGAGTCACTGGGACCCATCACACTGTCTTATTCAAGGTTTGGCTCCTGGCTTCTAGAAGAATGTATTTCATTCATGATTTCATAGAGACGAGTATTGAAGCTGAGTCTGATGTCACAGGCCTGCCTGGAACTTGGGAGGCTAAGTTGGGAGGATCACAAGTTCAAGGCCTCCATGGGCTACCAAGTGAGTTCATGGTCATCCAGGCAACTTAGTGAGACTCTTTCTCATTAATGAGAAAGATGTAATGCAGGGGCAAGGTACTTGCCTCATACACAGGGCCCTAGGTGAAATCCCCAGGACCACACATATATACACAAAAAGGTATTAAACTTAGAAAAACTATGGTGATTTGAGTGAGAATGCCCCCATAGGTTCATAAATGTGAAGGCTTGGTCCCCAGTTGATGGAACTGTTTGGAAAGGATTAGGAGGTGTGGCCTTATTTGAGGAGGTGAGTCACTGGGGACAGACTTTGAAGTGTTCCCAGTGTGCTCTCTCTCCACCTCAAGCTTGTGGATCAAGATATAAGCTCTCAGCTGTCCTGCTGCTGTGCCGTCATGCTGGATGTCCCGTTGCTCTGCCGTCATGGACTCTGACCCTCTCAAACTGTAAGCCCGATTAAACACTTTATTTAGTAAGTTCCCTTGGTCATGGTGTTTTATCTCAACAATGGAAAAGTAATTAATACAGGTACAAAGTGATGAGAGCAAGCTCCTTTTGGTCCATGAACTTAATGTGCAATCTTTCCTTCATATATCAGTACCTAGCATGGAGTCCAACATCCAGAAAGTGATGGATGTATGTTAACCCATTGAATGAGTAATTATATGTCAGGCTTTTGTATATTTGAATACATTGGTCCCTTTTAGCTCAAAACCCACTCTTCTTCCCTCTTGTTCATTACCATGGGAACTATGGCAAAATCAACCCAGAACCCATTCTTTTTTTTTTTTTTTAAAGATTTATTATGTATACAGTGTCCTGCCTGCCTGCATGCCTTCACACCAGAAGAGGGCCCAGATGTCATAGATGGTTGTGAGCCACCATGTGGTTGCTGGGAATTGAACTCAGAACCTCTGGAAGAGCAGTCAGTGCTCTTAACCTCTGAGCCACCTCTCCAGCCCGAACCCAGTCTTCTGAATGGAATGGCTTTGGTTTTGGTGTTGGCTTTGCTATTTACTAACAGTGCAGCCTCATTTTTTCCCACTTCAAAAAGGACAAAATAAAATGTACATTAAATGGGCTGGAGATATAGCTCTGTAATTAATAGCAGTTGCTACTTTCCAGAGGACCCAGATTTGGTTCTCCCCACCCACATGGTTCACAACTATCCATAACTCCAGTTCCAGAGGACCCAATGCCCTCTTCTGGCCTCTACCAGCACTGCACACATGTGGTGCATAGACACACAAGCAGGCAAAACACCCATATACTTACAATAAAAATACAATTTTTTAAATCTACACTAAGGGTTATTGTGGGCAATAACTCTTAAGTGAGGTGATATATTCAAAGTACTCAGTAGAATGCCCAATACATGGTAAAGATCCAGTAGGTAGCAGTCATCAAAATATTCAAACATCCTTCAAGAAGCAGATCAGGAGCTACCTCTTCTGGAAACCTACCCCTTACCTCTTCTGACTGTCACAGCTTTGTATGTTCAAGGCTCTCTTAGCATATATCACATTGGCTGCTATTTGCTCCATGCTTTTGAGTCCCTTCCAGGCACTAACTATCGGGTGTAGGCTGGATAACAGAAGAAAAGAACTTGGTGCCTGTAAACCCTTTGAGCTGGACCATGCCTTACCTTTGTCTCTTTAACCTTCAGGATAGTGCCAGACATACTGCCACTAAACAGTCTACACCAACTCATTCAGTGAACAGATGAATGGACCCACTTTTAAGTACTTACAGTTTTCGTGTCTTTTATGCTTACCTGACTTTTTTAGCTGAACAGGAGTTGCAAGCGGTTCAGCATTTCTATTTGAGGACTACAGCAGGTACCACTGTACCCAGCTCTCAGTGTTGGCTGTTCTCATGCCAGCCTTCCTGGGGTGTGACAGTCGTGTCGAGAGGTGAGCTATTCTCTGTCATTTCTTTCAGATTTTATGACAAGGTGCTTTCTTTGCATGAGGACCCGACAATCCCTGTAGTGAACCCACTACTTGCCTTTACTCTCATTAATCGTCTGCAGTCTGGCTGGAGGAACGTGGTGCATAGTCTGGAGGCCACTGAGAACATCCGAGGTAATGGGGGGCGGCGTGAAATATGGGAGACGCTTCTAGCTCCTGACTCAGTGTAAGGAGAGAGATTCTGTTTGGTGACAATGAGGAATAACAGAGTGGGCAGGAATTTCTGGGGCTCTCAAGCCCTTTAAAGTCTATAGAGTTGGTCCCCTTGCTGATAGGCTTATGATTTTAGATTAGAAAATGCCTCCCCATCTATTACCTCACTTGATCTCCACTACAGTCAAGTGAAGAAGTGTGTATCTACCCAGTTAGGTATGTGTATTTATATATTTATTTATGTGTAGAAAGTTGTGGCTTTCTAGTAGTTTCTATTTCAAGTTTTTAAACTTGAAAATGAGAATCATATATCTTGATCTGTAACAAGTCATTTTCCTAATTCATTTTACCTTGCACTATAAGAAGTATGGTAGCTTGGGGCAGTTAAGAGTTAGTTGCCTCTCAATAAAGGGCAATACTTTTAGAGACATAGGATAGGATGAAGCTGTGCACTTTATTTCATTTTAATCCCTCCATGTCATTATTCTGAATGTCTTTCACCCAGAGAGTCATTTTAAGAATCCACTCTGGAGGGCTGGAGAGATGCCTCAGTGGTCAAGAGCACTTGCTGCTCTTCCAAGAGGATGCAATTCAGATGCCAGTGTCTACATCCCAACAGCTCACAACTACCTCTAATGCCAGCTCCAGGGGGTCTGATATGCTCTTCTGGCCTCTGTGGTCACCTGCATGCATACACACACACACACACACACACACACACACACACACACACACACACACACACACCTTTAACAAAAAAGAATCCACTTCATGTTGGGAACTGAGCTTGCTGCTGGGGGCTCTTTGAGCAGGGGATCAGATGGAATAAATGCCCATTGCCCATGTTTGGAGGCTGCATTACAGTCTTACTACTTTTACAGCTCTGAAGGATGGTTATGAGAAGGTAGAACAAGACCTTCCTGTCTTTGAGGACCTCGAGGGAGCAGCGAGGGCCCTGATGCGGCTGCAGGATGTGTACATGCTCAACGTGAAGGGCCTGGCCCAGGGTGTCTTCCAGAGGGTCTCAGGCTCCTCCATCACTGACCTGTACAGTCCCAGGCAGCTCTTCCCCCTCACAGCAGATGACTGCTTCCAAGTAGGCAAGGTGACATGCAGAGGGCCAACGGCTCAGTTCTGGTTTCTTACAGATGAACTGTGTCCTACTGTCTTTATGTATTCCCTGTGCTTGTGGTAAACATTTGATTTGTTCCAGTTTTCAGAGTAGGAAACCAAGGTTCAGACATGGTAGACCACTAGCATAATGCAAAGAAACAGGACCAAAGTTGAGCCTCAGCTTTCAGCTCTAAACCCATGCTCTTGCCATGGGAAAGTGAAGTCATCAGCTATTAAGATGTTCTTGAACATGAGTAGCTTTCCTTTATTTCCTACAGGGTATTGTGTATCCCCAGACTGATGTTAAGCTTGCCAGGGCCTTCCTGCCTCTACCTCTCCAGTGCTGGGGTCACACCATGCCCAGTTTCTGCAGTGCTGGGATCAAACCAGGGTCTCACGCATGCTAGCCAAGCACTCAACTAACTGAGCTACATCCTTCACATATGAAATGGTTTAATTAGACATAACTTGATGATAGGCATAAACTAGGCGAAAATCATCTTTTTCTTTCTATCCACGATAACTATAGACCCTGTCAGTATATGAATCAGTGGGTGGAAAGCAGAGGGATGAGTGAAGAGGGATTTCCAGATGGTGATGTGATGGTAAGATCACAGAAATGGCCTCCCAAGATGCTCTGGAGTCCTTTGCAATGTTCCCCCAGTATTTAGAAATACTGGGGTAAGTTAGTGTAAAACAACAACCAAGGCTGTGCACGTTATTACTTGAGGAAATAGACCTCAGGAATCTCCCATGGGTGTGTTTAGCTAATTTTTGGTTATGCTGAGTTGTTTTATAATACACTCTTTGCCAGTCTTTGCCTTCAAAAGGCACGGGGTGAATTATTTTTCCCCCTTTTGAGGATGCTCACTGCAGGAAAGGGTTGTTTTTTCCTGCCCGCCCCCACCCATTTCATTAGCGGATCCTACTAGTGGGCTTCATGGGTCCTGGTTTCAAGCTTGGGGAATCAGCCTCCCAGATCTACACACAGCGAGCCTCTCTGCTTCTGTTTCTCCCTCTGTGGTCCTGAGCAGAAGCAGGGTCCAGTCGTGCACATGCCTAGTTCAAGAAGCCGGGTGCACAGTACAGTAAATGCTTGCTCATGAAGCCTCTCGGCCATATATTGAAAACCGTAAGCCCTGAAAGTCCTGCTGGAAATCTTCATTTCTCTACTTATTTGAAAGGCAATGCATTTCAAATGTAATGGTGGTACATAGGATGGCATCAAAAGCAGTTATAGCTGTAAATGAGATGAAATACATTTTCAAATTTGGCTGCATTTATTTATAAGTTTTTCCCGCTCACTCCTACCACCTTACCGCTACCCAGGTCACCAGTGTCCTCCAACAAGCAGGGCGTTATCTTTTGAGGTTGGCTTCTTACTCTGCAGCTGCACTATAGAATGCATGTGGTTCATTTTCAAAGATGGTTTATTTCATGTGTGAGTGTCTTGCTCACATGTATGTCTGTGCACCATGCGCATACCTGGTGCCTTCAGAGGTCAGAAGAGGACATCAGATCCCCTGGAACTGGAGTTATGAATAATTGTGAGCCTCCATATGAGTAATGGTAGCTCAACTCAAGTCCTCTGCAAGAGAAGCCCGTGTTTTAACTGCTGAGCCATCTCTCCAGTCTCCTGTTGACAGATGCTCAGACCACTTCCTGTTTGAGCTACTGTGAGGAAGGCTGATGCTAGCATTCTTGCTGTGTCCTGTGGCTGCTTGTCCTTGTTGCTCATTTTTCTTTTTGTCTCACACTGTAGCCCAGGCTGGCCCCAGCCTCCCACATCCTACACAGCATAAGCCTCTGCTAATGTGCTCACTGCTTAAGTTTTCAGCTAAATTTTTGTTTCTACCACCTGGCATTTAAAATTTTTTTCTTTGAAAACATGTAACCTCATGCTTTTTGTATTTTATTTAAATGTCTAAATATTTATGTTTGAAAGAATTCTAGTTATGTCTACCCACCATATTGCTAGAACTTGAAATTCCCCATGAAAATATCAGCTAAATGGTTAGGATTGGGATGTAGCTCCTTAGCATGCATGAAACTCTGGGTTCAATCTCCAGCATCACATACATACATACACAACACATATATATACATACACACTATACACATACCACACACACATCACACATATACACACGCATCACACAAACACATATACATACTACACACACAAACTACATATACACACATACCACACATACATGTATATGTACTACACACCCCACACATACACTGCCCCCACATACTTACACAGCACACACCACATACACATATACCACATATACATCCCATATATATATACACACACCACACATACACATACATGTATATACTACACATACCATATATACAAACCACACACATACAAATATACACACCACACATACATACGTCACACACAGAGATATAAATACACACACCATGCATACCACACACATGTACATATACACACAACACACACAATAAATTTAACAGAAAAAAGTTTAGGTTATTATTATTATTCAGTTCAACATTTTTTACAAATAAGAAATGTGTAAAGGACCAGCAAGACAACACACAGGCTAAAGGTAGACCTGAGATGGGAACTGCTCTATTATTTTGCTGCAGATTGGCAGCATCTCTAGGTCCTGCCCCTCCATGAGATCATTTTGTAAGAGTTGTTCCAACTCAGTGACTTTGTAATTCTATGTTGCTTCAATACTGACTTCCAGGAAATTCTCCCCACAGGTCTGGTGTTCTACTTAACTGTAAGCTGGTAGGTAGGAGACAGGAGCTATGTCTGGTACATGCTGCCATGTTGCCCCGCTCTCCAGCATTTAATCAGAACTGACCTGCTCAGCCACCACAGCATTCCCAATGTCTGCCATCATTACAGGGTTGGACGTGTTGTGCTGTAGTGATTGGTCTGTTCACAAGCCTTTATTGATTCAGTACTTTAAGGATGAGAAGCAGGACCGAAAAAATTCAATGGATTTTGTTCCTCACAGAGCTTCCAACAATATCCTTCTAAGAACACATTCAAGACTGCAGCAGGCTAGGTGCACACTCTCCGTGCTCACTTTCTGTTTCTCTTCAAGCCAGACCCCAGGGAATTATGGGAACAGAATGTCGATCTTGCCACTCTGTCATCTTAAGAGGCACTTCCTCACAACCTCTGCTCTTTGAATTCCTCCTCTTTCTTCGAGAAAGGTCTGTCTTGGATGCCACTCTGTAAACCTGCTGAGACCCCAAGCCTCTTCCTTCGCTAGCCTCCACAGTGCATTACACATTGTCCTTACAGCCCTGGCACCATTTTGCCCCATGATGTACATACTTGAATTCATCTCTCTGCCTCCTAGATCATAAACTCCTTAATGCAAGAAGCCTGTCTTCTCTCCATCGGCACAATGCCTTATAATATTATTAGATAATAGGTATTAAACTAAATCAAAATGGATCTGAAAGTAAAGCTAGCCTTCTGGGGTCCTCCTACTCTGAATAATCAGATGACTTCTTTTCTGTCTGTGGACTAAAGCCGTGATGGTTTGTGCTCCCCGCAGGTGGCCTACGACATGGGGGATTATTACCATGCCATCCCATGGCTGGAGGAAGCCGTCAGTCTCTTCCGAAGGTCTTACGGAGAGTGGAAGACAGAGGATGAGGCCAGTCTGGAAGACGCCCTGGATTACTTGGCCTTTGCCTGTTTCCAGGTGAGGGGGCAAGGAAGCTTATTTTTATCTCAGACAGTACAATGTTCTACATCACTTTCTGATTTGCTTCATCTTCCCGGGGGGACCAAATGCAAGGCTGTTCTTTTGTTAGCACCATAGATTTAATGTAAGTAAATCAAGCTCCTAGAAAGTTCTTAAAGTGCCAAGAAGCTCATAGAGGTGGGCTTAGAAGGCACATCTGAACCTAAGTCTAGAGTGCCAACCAATGCATGGACCACTTTACAGTCCTCATCTCTCTCTTGCCTGCTCCAGCAGCAGCACATAGGTCTTTGATGGAGCCACAGTCATGGAGGACACTGTGTACTCTCCCTAACTCGTGGTTCATCACTGATAACATACCATAGTGTTGCTATGAAGGGAGAAATTTGATTACCCTCTCCCACCTGACCCTGAATCTGGCTCTCACGTGGCCATTGGCTGCAGAGCTGACATTTTCACTCCACTGCACCAATCTGAGGACCCCCTGCAGCTCCCATCTTTCCTAGGTACTGTTGATCTGCTGCCTGCTGCATCACACATGACATCCCTTGCCCTAAATATAGCGGCTTCCATCTTTCTGCGTGACTAACCTCATTTCTCACCAATTGTATAGTCTTCAAGAATAGTCTGCAGGGGGGGGGGGCGGGGGAGGGAGCACCATCTAGAAGGTTCCCTGGAGGTCCCAAAGTTAATAATCCAGGCTGTTCCCTGTTGTTATTTTGGGGGAGTTGAACCTAGGGTGAGGGTAGGCAAGTGCTCTACCACAGAGCTACACCCCAGCCCCATGTGTACATTTTCTCTCTCCTTTCCTGAGGACAAAAGGAGCATGTGGCTGATCAAAACCCACAAGCTGCTGAGAAAACAGACTCCTCCTCAGAGCAGCTGACAGTCTCCTCCCTTCATGGCCGTCTTGGTCCGTGGGTCTTAGCTACACATCCGTGTGTTCCTCCTACCTCTCCTGGACAGTTGCTATGTGTTAAAATGATTGACTAGCAAAGGGCAAGGAGTGCTTGGGTTTCAGTAGAGCAAGAAGACCAAACCAGCGGAGACACTCAGAGAAAACAGACCAGGGCAGTTTACCCCGAGGAAGGGATTACAGATGCAGTGCCCAGTCATTAGCTGGATTGATTCCCTGTGAGTCTGGGGACAGGCTTCCCCTTTCCTTTATCCTCTTTGTCTGGTGAAATTCTGTCCACCTGGCAGGCTCAGCTCAGCTTACCTACCCTATGAAATCATCCTTACCTCTTCTCACCCCCCAGCTTGCCCTGTGGACTCTCACTTCAGATTCGTAAAAGTGCCAACACGTAGATGACTTCATCTCTGAAATGACTTATGCCCCCCACTTCTCCCCAGGAAATCTGATAGCTGTCCCTTCTCCCCGACCTTTGATTACCATAGAAAATGTGTTTTGTTTGTTTGTTTGTTTTTTGAGCTGAGGACCAAACCCAGGGCCTTGCACTTGCTAGGCAAGCACTCTACCACTGAGCTAAATCCCCAACCCATAAAATGTGGTTTTAATTAAAAAATTTAGTAACAATTAAATCAGCCATTAAGCCAGAGACCCTGGAGTCACACAAAGTTGAAATTCTGTGGCAACTTGACTTGAGCTGCCGAGCCTCAGTTTCCCTACCTGTAAGGATAAAATTGATGCTTGTTTAAAAAGCTGTGGCTTTAAGTTGGTATCTGGCAGTACAGAATACTCCTAGTTACTCAACTGTTCCTGTTAGTATAGAGCAGAATAATTCGCGGTAATAAATGAGGAGGAACCATCTGAATTTCCAACAGCACTGAAACGTTGGTCTTCTAGTGTTGTTGTTTGTTTGTTGCCCTTTTTGAGGGGCCCGCCACCCAGCTCCCAAATAAATCACACATGGAGGCTTAGTCTTAATTATGAATGCCCGGCCTTAGCTTGGCTTAGTTTCTTAAATTATCCCCACCCACCTTTTGCCTCAGGGCTTTTCCCATTCTCTTACTTCCATAAATCTTACTCTTACTCCGTGGCTTGCTGTGTTGCTGGGTGGCTGGCCCCTGGAGTCCTCCTCCTTCTCTGATTGCTTCTCCTTGATCTCCTCGCTCTAGTTTTCTCCTTCTATATATACTCTGCCCGCCAGCCCCACCTATCCTCTCTCCTGCCTTGCTATTGGCCAGTTCTTTATTAGACCATCAGGGGTTTTAGCAGGCACAGTAACACAGCTTCACAGAGTTAAACGAATGAAACATAAACAAAAGTAACACACTTAAAATATCCTACTGCATTCTAGAATGTTGTTTCTGGGTGGAATTAAATGCAGCCATTAAAGTTATTTCTATGAAGACTGTGCAATAATAAAAAATATTGCTGATGCAAAATTAGAAGGAAACTAATGATATGAAAAAATATGATTGTGACTACATAAAAAACTACATACAGTCAAAAGTGCTAGAAGTGGCTGGGTTTGGGTAGTGATTTTTTAAGATCTCCTTCCACACGTATTTTACAATGTGAGTATTATTGCTTTTATCACTAGAATGACATTTTAGCATACTAAAAGTTCAAGGAATTCTGTTTCTGTGCATCCCTGTCAGCTAGCCATCATTCTGCATCACCCAGAGGCAGCCTGCAGCCTGCCTGTGTGGGATTCTCTTTCTCAGACTTACATACTTTGGCCATGATGAGGCCAAGGCTGGATGGCTATAGACAGCTAATTCTTACTATACTATACTTTTGCTAGAATTTCTCTCTCAACCTTTCCTCCTCCTCTCCCTCCTCCTCTCCTTCCTCTTCTCCCCCTCCTTTTTCCTTTGGTGGTGGTGTGGGTTAAACTCAGGCACATACTAGGCAAGCAATTCACCACTGGGCTGTGCACCAGCCCATTCAAACTTACCCTGCATTTTCTTTCTACCTTTCTACCTGGTAACAATAATGTATTTGTTAATGAGGAGACTTGAGAGCCCATTTGCTTTTCTCATTATTATCTGCTGTGATAAGAATATTTTATAGTTTTTAAAACTACTCAGTGATTTGAGTAGAGGATATATCCTCATTTCGGTTGACATTTTCTTTCTTTTCTTTTTCAACAAGGCAGGGAATGTTTCATGTGCCCTCAGCCTCTCCCGAGAGTTCCTTCTCTACAGTAAGTGACCTAAGACATAAGTTGACCATCTCACCTCTGCCCCAACCTTTAATTCCTCTTGCAAGTGAAGTAGTGTGTGTGTGTGTGTGTGTGTGTGTGTGTGTGTGTGTGTGTGTGTACACATGCCCATGTTCATGCATGCAGAGACCAAGGAAAGACACTGGGTGTCTTCCTTTACCGATGTCTTTTTTAAATTAACGTGTATTTTTACTTTATGTTTATGTGTATGACTCTTTTGTCGGTCTGCATGAGCACCACTTGCAATGACTGGTCCCTGGGGAAGTCAGAAGAGAGCAGATTCTCTGAACCTGGAGTTACAGATAGTTGTGAGCTGCGGTGTGGATGCTGAGACTAGAACCCAGATCCCCTAGGAGAGCAGTCAGGGCTCTTAACCACTGAGCCAACTCTGCAGTCCCTCCACCTCGTTTTTTAAAGATAAGGTCTGAACCTTCATGAAATTCACTGCTTTGTCTAAGCTGTCTGACTAGCTAGCTCCCAAGCTCCCACAATCTGCCTGTCTTATCCCCCAAAGCTGGGATTTCAAGTGCTGGTGGGTGGCCATGTCCAGCTCTGTAGGTGAGTGGGGGATTTGAACTCGGGCTCCCTTGCTTTCACAGCAAACACTCTGTGAGCCACCTCCCCAGGTTCCTGCTGTCCATTTTTATTATTCTAATTTCATTTTATTTATACATGGATCATTGAAAGGGGGAAATTCATGAGTTAGTTGAAAAAGTGCTTAGAAGATGTCAACCTGCCCCTTCCCGACTTGTTCTTTCAACGGGAACAAGTCCAGGCTCGGAGCCAGGTTCTCTAGAGGCGGTTTGAAGAGCCAGGTTTTGGAAGGAAACCCAGGAATGAATAAAGTCAATGTGCACTGTGTATGTGAGAAGGGAGCGACTCAGAGGGCTATTCACTTCTTCAGACTGTTTACTGAGAGCTATCAGTTCTTCCCCTGAAAAGCAGAGCTCACTTGGCTATGCAGGCATCCTGCCCGCTCCAGCTTCAGCCCCTCCAGGGAATGCCTGTGTCAACAGCGAAGGAGGAGATGCTGCAAAGCTCAACTCCAAGATTTCGACTTCAAATCTTGGTGGTGGACAGCTTCCTGGATTGTCCTCCAAGTATTTAGCTACTAAAATAAGATGTAAAATCACTACTATCACCAAGTGTTTGAGGGCTTCTTTTTAAAATTGTATTTCATTTTATGTGTGTGGGTATTTTGCCCACATGTATGTCTATTCACATGTGCATGCTTGGTGCTCATGGAGACCAGAGAGAGTGTCATGTCCTCTGGAACTGGAGCTACAGATGGTTGGGAGCCACCATGTGGGTGCTGGGAACTGAACCCACATGCAAGAGCCTCTATGGGGTGCTTTTAAACTGCAATTATTCATAAATTTCAAATGACTCCATCAAGTGTGGCCAGCCCTCCATATCTATCTCTGGGTTCTGTATCCATGGATGCAATCTACTTTGTATAAAACAAACAAACAAACAAAAAAACCACATAGAAAAACACTGTGTTGGGCCGAAACAATAGCCTTTTCTCTCATCAGTATATACCCTACGAGGGCAGTGTAACAGCCACCTCCATACCTGTGTCTAATAGAGCATTTACATTATGTTAGTAATTATCGATCAACTGGAGGTGATTTAAAGTCTGTTGGTGGATGTGCATAAGCTGTCTGCAAACACTATAATTTCATAAACAAGACTTGAGCCTCTGTGGATTTGGGTATCTAAAGGAATCCTGGAACCATTGGCTGTGGACACTGAGGAAGGGCTCTAACACTATTCCTTTCTGATACCTTGACAAAGAATAGGAGAGGGAAGTCACCAGGTGGCCTGGAAATGCAAGAGCAATTAGTAGTATAAAGAAAATTAAGGGGCTGGGCTGATGGCTCTTAGTAAAGCATTTACCTTGCAAGAGTGACGAGCAGAATTCAGATCAACAGGAACTCACCTAAAATGCTGGGTGTGTGCGAGGCTCACCTGTAATCCAGCCATCAGAGGCAGCGGCAAGGGATCTCCAGAACAAGGTCACTAGCAAAACTAGCCAAATCCAGCAGCTCTGAGTTCAACTGAGAGGCCCTGCCTCAGTGAGGAAGGTGGAAGAGCAACAGAGGCTGTCTTGACAATAGCATCAGGGCTCCAATGCATGCGCACCCTTCCATGTGCATTTACAAGTGTGCAGGAGCATGAATACACACACACACACACACAACATACATGGAAAAAAGTAAAGTCAACATTCCTTTATTTCTTTGTCCTCGATCCATTAAAACCTCTACCTCTTCATGACCTGACCTGTGCTCTGCCATTGGTGGGTAAATAGGGTGTGGCCACAGAAGAGCCTCATTCATGTCTGGCTTTGCAGTATTTCCGCTGGTGTTTGGGCTCATCATTTCCACTCCCCAGAGCTTCGTTTCTCCATCATTAGAGTAGTCACGTGTGCTCTCCCTTCCTCCTTAGCTAGGAGCGGCGCTGGACACCGTGAAAAGCGCAGTGGGCTCCTCAGGTTCTGTGGCAGCATTAGAACAATTCTGAGATCCATCCACAGAGGTCAGCAGGTCACAGGTAGCAGGTCACAGGTCACCAGTCCATGGGGCATCTTGCAGTCAAAGAAGGAAGAAAAAGGAAGGCATGGCAAGGCACAGGTTTCCAGGGGACTGTGGCTAGGGCAAAGCCGAGCTCTCTTTTGACCCATACTGCTCTACTCATACTGGTAGGCCAGTAGGATTTAAAAAATTATTTATATTTAGTTTTTAATTATGTGTGTATGTTGTGTGTGGGAATGTGCATGGGTGAGTGCCAGAGGAATCTAGAAGAGGTTCCAGATGCCCCGGAACTGGAGTTTCCAGGTGATTGTGAGCTGCCTGATGTGGGTGACGGGCACTGATCTGTGGTCCTCTGAAAGAGTAGGAAGCACTCTTAACAACTGAGCCGCCACTCAGCCCTCTGGGAGGAGTTCTGAAGGACCATTCCTGAGGATCTAGTGGAGCTGAGAATGAATAGGCTTCTGGTTTACAAAGACCAGGGAGCTGGGGGATTGCCCTGTGGAAAGAGCACTTGCCTCCCTCACAAGTGTGAGATCCCAAGTTTGGATCCTCGGCACCCACGTAAAAGCTGGGCATGACCCACACACACCCTACACACACACACACACACACACACACACATACACACTGCCTATAAAATCAGAGCTGGGCTTGGAAAGGGTGGCTACAAAGACAGGTAGCTTGGAAGCTTTCTGGGGCCTGCCTAGATGAAAACCCAGTAACTCCAGGTTCAGTGAGAGATCATGTCTCAAAGGAATAAGGTGGACAGGAACTGAGGAAGACTCCAACATCCTCTCTCTCTGGCCTCCAAAAGCACACAGAAGGGCTCACACTCTGACACACACACACACACACACACACACACACACACACACACCCACACACACATATGTTCACATACATATAAAGCCCCATTCTGCGTGCACACAGCCAAGTGACTATAGTAGATAAGAACAGGTTGGGCCTGTACTTTGGGTGATGGCCCAGCTTCCTTCCACTGCTCATACTTGCTATGTCCCTCCCACGAAGTTATTGGGCACTGTGCTGTAGTCAGCCTAGCACAGTCTCTGGCTTAGAACTTCGATTAAGGGAACTGGTAAGTGAGTGTGAGTGGATGAACGGGTGAAGCTTCTTTTCTAACAGAAATCTGACCATTGTGGTCCCCTGCCTAAGAATGCTAGGAACCATCCCTCTCTCTGGTCCAGCAGGCCCAGGCCAGTCTTTTTCTAATGCCAGACGCTCTTTCAGGAGGAAGGACACTGATGTGAGATGTTATTTAAGGTGTCCAGGTGTCAGTCCTGTGTGACAATGAAGCTCCAGAATTTCTCTCTCTCTCCTCTCTCTCTCTCTCTCTCTCTCTCTCTCTCTCTCTCCTTTCTTTTTTTTTTTTTTTTTTTTTGAGACCGGCTCTCATATTGTAGCCCTGGCTGGCCTGGAACTCACAGAAGTCTTCCTGCCTCTGCCTCCTGCCAGCTGTGGTTAAAGGCGTGTGCCAGCACACTCCGCTGCAGGAAATCTTAAGCGTTCTTCTCGAGGCCAGTATTTGTTCATCTGTGTTATTTCCTGTTTGGATTTCCCGCAGACCCAGATAATAAGAGGATGGCCAGGAATGTGTTGAAATATGAAAGGCTCTTGGCAGAGAATGCTCACCAGGCGGTGGCTGAAACTGTCATCCAGAGGCCCAACGTGCCTCACCTGCAGACCAGAGACACGTACGAGGGGCTATGCCAGACTCTGGGCTCCCAGGTGGGATTCCTCCCAGAAGAAAGGGAAGGATTGGCTGGAGTTGGGGTCATTTGTGGGAAAACTGATGCCTTAAGACAATACAACTCACCAATCAACCCCGAGCGACTCCATCTTCTATTACCCTCAGATTCCAATTTTGAGCCATGGCTCCCAGGAGCCTTGACCCTTCTTTTCTTACATCAACTCTACTCTTTCCTTCTAGCCCACACACTACCAAATCCCCAGCCTCCACTGCTCCTACGAGACCAATTCCAGCCCCTACCTGCTGCTCCAGCCTGCCCGCAAGGAGGTCATTCACCTGCGACCCTCTGTCGTTCTCTATCATGACTTTATTAGTGACACAGAAGCTCAGAAAATCCGAGAGCTTGCAGAACCATGGGTGAGCATCTTCAGATCCCCTTTGTGTCCCCACATGCCTGGAGAACAGATAGCTGGCGTGGCAAGACTCTTTCTTAGTCCAGGAGTTCAAAATGCTGACCATTTTGTAAGGCCAGTCAGCAGTGGAGAAAATCATGGCTGTACTTGCCTCTAGTGGGAAAGGATGAGGTGCCAGGGGGTTTAAGAGATGTTCAGATTGTGCTGGCAATATCTTCTTAGGGATGTGGGATACATAGCTATAAGCAGTTGTCAAAATCTGGCCAATCATGTGCTTGAGATCTGGGCATATCATGATGTATTAAAGGGATCTCAGAAAATATAAAGGAGACTTCCCCAGTGTCAACTTTCCCTTAGAATTAGCAGAAAGAAAGCACTTGACAGGGATGAAGACTGAAATACTAGTGCATATTTACAGACAGGGTAGATGTGGACAACCTGACCCAACATGAGCCTGTTAAAGGGGAAACTGAGTCAGGACTGGAGTTGAGTGTGTGCCGATTGTCACTCTGTTGTTCTTTCTATTAGTAAGCTCAGGCTAAGTTATGCTTGGTAATAAGTGACCCCTGGCCCTTGGTGACAGGGACAGTTTGCCATATGACACGTTTGGGTGGTGTTGGCTGGAGTTCTGCCGCAGCTGGTCTCCAATCTGGAACCCAGCCTGGCAGAGTGGTCTCCCTTGGGGACTTTACCAGCCTCACAGAAGGGGGGATAAGGCAGAAATGGCAAGTGTGAGCTGGCTTTTGTAGCTTCCCTTGGGAAGTGCAAATGTACTTCCGCCCACGTGACTCTGGTAAAGACAAAGGCAGAGGCAGGAGGATCTCTATGAGTTCAAAGACAGCCTGGTCTGCATAGTGAGTGCCAGAACAGCCAGAAATACATAGTGAGACCCTGCCTCAAAAAGCCGAGACCATAGGGAAGGAAGGCATAGCGAGTGACTGAGCCGAGCTGGTGCCAGTGGGAAGGATGTGTCATCGACCCTGCTAGGAAATGTGGCAGATAATGGGAAAAGATAGTCCATCTCACTTCTATAAGCCTGCTGTACTTTCTTTAAAGGTACAGTTATTTGGTGCAGAATTATTTATTTCTAACCAGACATCATGTCCTTAAGTTGATGCCCATCCAATGAGACATTTAGTAACCCATTACCAGAACACAACCTGCCCAGACCCTTTGCATTTACAAAGAGATGAGGAACTTTTCCTCCATGTAAAGCAGTAGTTCTCAACCTGTGGGTCATGACCCCTCGGGAATCAAATGACCTTTTCACAAGGGTCGCCTAAGACCATCAGAAAACACAGATATTTACATTCTGATTCATAACAGTAGCAAAATGACAGTTATGAAGGAGCAACAAAAATGATTTTGTGGTTGGGGGCGGGGGTCACCACAACATGAGGAACTGCATTAAAGGGTCGCAGCATCAGGAAGGTCAAGAACCACTGGTGTAAGGGGAAAAGTGCTGTGATCACATGTGCCATGTGAGGTGACCTGACTGGAAGGCGGGTGGGAGGGAGCTCTGGAGAGGAGAGGAGGAGCAGGCTTCTTTCACTGAGAGTAAAGGCCAGGACGTTCTGGGAAGACAACACCACATATCACAGGCGCCTGGTGAGTGACATGCTCAGGGAACAGAGAGAAGCTTGGTGGCTGACGTGTACAAAGGACAGGACAGAAGATGATCCCTGATGAGGACAGGCAATGAGACTCCACTCACAGAGGCCACATTGCAGAGCGTCGGCTTTATCCCATAGGCCGGTGAGGAGCTGGGGGCGAGGCGGTAAACAGAAGAGGGCCATGGCTGGGTCTGTGGTTTGAAGGAAAACTCTGAGAGCAGAAATGGACTGGCATGAGAACAGCAATCACTGTTTCGTGCAGAAGGTCCTCCAGGCCAGTCCAGAGTCTGCTGTGGTTGTGGCTGTGGTTGTGGTTGTTGTTGTGGTTGTGATTGTTGTTGTGGCTGTGGTTGTGGTTGTGGCTGTGGTTGTGGTTGTGGTTGTTGTTGTTGTGGTTGTGGTTGTTGTGGTTGTGGCTGTGGTTGTGGTTGTGGTTGTTGTGGTTGTGGTTGTGGTTGTTGTGGCTGTGGTTGTGGCTGTGGCTGTGGCTGTGGCTGTGGTTGTGGTGGCTGTGGCTGTGGTTGTGGCTGTGGTTGTGGTTGTGGTTGTGGTTGTGGCTGTGGTTGTGGCTGTGGTTGTGGCTGTGGTTGTGGCTGTGGTTGTGGTTGTGGTTGTGGCTGTGGCTGTGGCTGTGGTTGTGGCTGTGGTTGTGGCTGTGGTTGTGGCTGTGGTTGTGGCTGTGGTTGTGGTTGTGGTTGTGGCTGTGGCTGTGGTTGTGGCTGTGGTTGTGGCTGTGGTTGTGGCTGTGGCTGTGGCTGTGGTTGTGGTTGTGGTGGCTGTGGCTGTGGCTGTGGTTGTGGCTGTGGCTGTGGTTGTGGTTGTGGTGGCTGTGGCTGTGGTTGTGGCTGTGGTTGTGGCTGTGGTTGTGGTTGTAGTTGTGTTTGTGGCTGTGGTTGTGGCTGTGGCTGTGGTTGTGGTTGTGGCTGTGGCTGTGGCTGTGGCTGTGGCTGTGGTTGTGGCTGTGGTTGTGGCTGTGGCTGTGGCTGTGGCTGTGGTTGTGGTGGCTGTGGCTGTGGCTGTGGTTGTGGCTGTGGTTGTGGTTGTTGTGGTTGTGGCTGTGGCTGTGGCTGTGGCTGTGGTTGTGGTTGTGGTTGTGGCTGTGGCTGTGGCTGTGGTTGTGGTTGTTGTGGCTGTGGCTGTGGCTGTGGCTGTGGTTGTGGTGGCTGTGGCTGTGGCTGTGGTTGTGGCTGTGGCTGTGGTTGTGGCTGTGGTTGTGGCTGTGGCTGTGGCTGTGGTTGTGGCTGTGGTTGTGGTTGTGGTTGTGGTTGTGGCTGTGGTTGTGGCTGTGGCTGTGGCTGTGGGTGTGGCTTGTGGTGTGGTGTGGTTGTGGTTGTTGTGGCTGTGGCTGTGGCTGTGGCTGTGGCTGTGGTTGTGGTTGTAGTTATGGCTGTGGCTGTGGCTGTGGTTGTGGTGGCTGTGGCTGTGGCTGTGGTTGTGGCTGTGGCTGTGGTTGTGGCTGTGGTTGTGGCTGTGGTTGTGGCTGTGGCTGTGGCTGTGGCTGTGGCTGTGGCTGTGGTTGTGGTGGCTGTGGTTGTGGCTGTGGTTGTGGCTGTGGCTGTGGCTGTGGCTGTGGTTGTGGCTGTGGCTGTGGCTGTGGCTGTGGCTGTGGCTGTGGCTGTGGGTGTGGTTGTGGTGGCTGTGGTTAGCTCTGATGGGGATGATAATGACACACTGTCTGTGGCATCGGCTTCTTGGGGAGCCACAAGTTGTGTTGCATCAGGCCTGCAGCAGCCTTTCCCTTAGAACAGCTCTGTTGTCATGGTGACGGAACTGGTGACCCCTCCAGAGATGTTCACGGAATCCTTCACAGCAAGGTCATCTATTTGGCATGCACAGACCTTGCCACACTCCCTTCTCCAACAACCTCTCAGTGGACTTGTTCGTGCCTGGCTGGCCTGTGACTGTTCCAGGAATAAGCTGAGAGCTGGGGGGAGGATGGTCCCCATGGGCCACCATGGCTCTCTGCCTCCTCCTCACTCTTCCTCTCCCGAAGCCTCCTCTCCCATCACTTCCATCTACCCCCTGCCCATCCTCCTCAAGGACTCAGTGGAAACCATGTACCTCCCATGCCTCCCCCCAGAGCTGACTGAAGCTCCAGCCTGCTTTGGTTGGTTCTCTGAATGACTGTGCCTTCAGGGCACTTTTACAGGGTCACATGAGCTAAACTGTCCCTTCTCTGAAATCAAAGCTTCTGATTCCAGCTGTATAGCACTTAAACGTTTTGTATTAATTATGCCATTTATATAGTGGCTGGTATCACTGGGCATTTTGTGGGTTAATGTCCTGTCTTCCCACCCATGTTATGCTATTGCTCCCAGAGTATTATGATTTATCTCATGTCTGTGATGTTTATACTTGTTTATATGTATACACTCATTTGTATGATGCCAGATTGAATTTGAAGGTTTCTCTTATCAACCTCCTACCTTACATTTTGAGACAGTCTCTCACTGAACCTGTAGCTCATCAATCCAGCTAAGCTGGCTAGCCAAATGAGCTCCAAGGATCCACCTGTCTCCACCTCCCTAACCAGTAGGATTACAGACTCACGGCTACACCTGGCTTTTTTATGTGAATGCCAGAGATCCAAACACATCCTCCTCCTTGCCCAGCAACCCTTTACTAACTGAACTAGCTCCCAACCCCTTATGTTTATACTTTGAGAAAGGTTTTGCTGTGTTGCCCTAACTGGCCTCAAATTCCTGGGTTTGGGGGTCCTCCATCTCAGCCTCCTGACTCTTGGGTCTACAGGCAAGTGCCACTCTGCCTGCCCAAACTAATCTTTGAAGGTCAGAACTGACTTTCTAAATCTCTTGCTTAAACTCTTGAGTGTTGACCCAGCTCTGTAGCCTGGCTGTTGCTCAGCCCTTCCACTTTGCACTCAACCATCCCGCTGTTTCTTTTCTGTAAATAGATATCTCCCCCCCCCCTCTCTCTCTCTCTCTCTCTCTGTCTCTCTCACCTATGTATCTACCTACCTACCTATCTCTCGCTTTCTCCCTTCCTTCCCTCTGTCCTTTCTGTCTGGAATGTGTGGAACATTCTACTCTTGACTTGTTTCAATCTGTATAATTGCAGTATGAATGTGGGCATTCTGGGAAGGTTTCCGGCCCCTCAGAAGAAGAGACTAGAGGCCTGTCTCTGTCTATCCATAGCAGCCCATGCTTGCCATTGCACACCATCAGTCTATGAACAGAGACTCTGTGTGTATGTGTGTGTGTGTGTGTGTGTGTGTGTATATAGAGAAAGACATATATATATATATATATATATATATATATATATATATATAGTTCATCACAGTGCTTAACATCATAAATACAATAAATATTTGCTCTCAAAATAAATGATTTGTTTGTAACAATAATGAAATAACTGTGAAAGGTTTTTTTTTGTTTTTGTTTTTTTGTGGGATTTTTTTTTTTTTTTTTTTGTAAGCTGGGCAGTTGCAGCTTAGCAGTGAGCTCTGTAAGGAAGGGCTTTGATTAGGATTCTTCAGAAGGAGCAGGCTGCTCCTGAGAGCACCCTTTTGTGATTGGAGGTGTTCATTTAATTTGAGAACCATCAAGTTTACCCTGCACAAGACCCAGGCCTGACTCTGATACAAGTCAAGATGAGAGATGGCTATGTGGTTCCCCAACTCAGTCTTGCAGGCACAAAAGGAATCCTTTGAAACATTTTCATGGCACACATGAAATTGGCTTTATGGAGTAAGGAGCTGGTGATGGTTAAGCTTTAGAGAGAGGCGTGTCTGTGGCATGATGGGCCATCCCTTTGCACCAGAAACCACCTGGTCTTTCTCTTTTGCTTCCTCCCAGCTCCAGAGATCAGTGGTGGCTTCGGGGGAAAAGCAGTTACCAGTGGAGTACCGCATCAGCAAAAGGTAGGAAGGCCCACTCCAACCTGGGGCTGAGGACACAGCTGATGGCTAGGTCAGTGACAACCTTTCTTGGATGGCTAGAGAGCGTGTAGTTCAAGTTGTGGGAAAGTATTATGAGAGATATTACCACCCTGTCACTCTAGTGCCTGCACCAGACTGCAATGTTATCTGGAGGTTAACTAAGAAGTCACCAGAAAAAGGCTTGGAGAAAACTCCACCTTAGAGCAGAAAGTGTGCATCTGGTGTCTTCTCAGAGTGCATTCCTACACGCATCTATAACGGGTGTTCCTTCACACATCTGTAATTTGACTTTGCAGACTCCACCCCTACCTCCTGACTCCTAAACAAAGCCTTCCAAGCAACAGGCAGGAATGGACTCCCTGGGCCTGCTGGCTTCTCAAGGAGCAGGCTCCAATGTGGCCTCCAGACCTACCCTCCCCATCTCTTCCCTCCATTCCTGCCCTCCCCTCAACTGTTTATTTGCACAGTGAATACAGGACTGGGGAGAGAGCGAGAGAAGGCAATGACCATCACAGCCACATGAGCAAGTGGCGCCAGCCTCCCAGAGAAAAGCTAGACCTCGAGGCCTGTGTTGTCCTCCGGGAGGGGACGTGAGAGACAGAGGCTTTGGTTCAGGATTATTTGGGCTTAATTGATTTTGTCTGGTACATCTAGGGACTGTGTGCACTACATATTGCTGGGAGCAAGAAGCAGCTGAAGAGAAGGGTTTGCTTTCCTGATTGGTTTGAGGGGACACAGTTCGTCATGGTGGGGAAAGTGTCGTGGCTGGGGGTTCCATGGTGGCAGGAGTGGGCAGTGGAACCTCTTCAACTTCTTACATCTCTGTGGAGCAGAGACAGAGGCTGGGGCTGGACTATGATCCTCAAGACCCATCCCTAGGTTCTACAACCTCCTAGAGCAGCATCACTGTCTGGAGACCAAGTGTTCAGACACATGTCCTTGTGGGGAGCATTCTCCATCCAAACCATTAGCAGGGACATTGGCATTAAAAGTTGTTCTCTAAACCTTTAGACTATGTGCTTATCTGTATGTGCACCATATGTGTGCATTGAACTCAGAAGCCAGAAGAAGGCATTGTAATCCCCAGAAGGTCCAGACAGTTGTGAGTTGCTCAGTGTAGATGCTAGGAACTGAACCCCAGTCCTCTGCAAGAGCAGCAAGTGCTCTTATCCACTGAGCCACTCTCCAGCCTCTGTGTTTTCCTTCTTTGAAAACAGTGGCTAATTTTGTCCTGGGTATCTTTGCAAATCCAAGAGCATGTAGCTTAATAAATAATCTGAGTGTAAAGTATGTGAAACAAATTAACCTATCAGGGTGTCACTGGCTTTGCTTAGAGAACATGGCCTCATTTTTCTAGGGCCTCGATTCTCAATAAGACACTCAGGAAGAGTCTGAATTGGGCTTTGACTGATCCTGGTTTGCCCAGAGCTGAAACAGTTGTGACTCTCTTGGGAACATCTCCATGGTGTTTCTCTCAGTTTTCTAAGATCTGGGAGTCGATATACTCATCACTCCCCTTTACTGAGGAGCACACCGGCCCTCAGCGAGGTTAAAGGTTAAGCACTAACAGCATCTTGCAGCGATGAAGAACTGTTACTACTACTTTTGTTTCTTCCTCCTCCGTTCCTCCTTCCTTTCCTGGTCCCCCACGTTCCTGAGGGCGGGGTGCATACCACCACATCCGACAGCCATCGCTTTAGGTCCCGGCTGTCTCCCAGCACTCTGCTTCCTCTGCAGGAGATCTTCAGAGCAGAGCAGTTTCAAGGACGGGGTTTGCCATCTTTAGCTCTGAGTCACGGTCCTGGGTTCTGTGAGCTTCCACTCTGCTCAGCTTGGCACTAGCCTCAGAGAATGTTAGCTATGTTAATGTTGAAATAGTAGGCCAAGCACACTGGGCTGACCTGACATGAGGGAGGAGGAGGTGGTTAGGCTCATGGCTCCTTCCCTCTCCAACTGACTTGACTCATTTGCTTATTCATACATTCATTCATTCATCCATGTGTTTAGGGTTTCTACTGCTGTGAGGAGACACCATGACCACGGCAGCTCTTACAAAGGAAAGCATTTAATTGGGCGGCTTACAGTTCCAGAGGTTTAGTTCATTATCATCATGGTGGGACATGGCAGCCTGCAGCCAGATATGGTGCTGGAGAAGGAGCTGAGAGTTATACATATTGACCCACAGGCAACAGGAAGTGAGCTGTGTACCACACTGAGCATAGCTTGAGCAAAGAAGACCTCAAAACCCATCCCCATAGTGGCACACTTCCTCCAACAAGGCCACACCTACTCCAACAAAGCCACACCTCCTAATAGTACCTCTCCCTTTGGGGGCCATTTCCTTTCAAACCACCACACCATCCATTCATTCACAGACATCATGTGGTCATTTCCAATACCAGATCACTGTTGTTCCATTCCTTGCTGTGTTTTAGTGCCTGGCTGAAGGACACAGTTGACCCAATGCTGGTGACCCTTGACCACCGAATTGCTGCCCTCACAGGCCTTGACATCCGGCCTCCCTATGCAGAGTATCTCCAGGTGGTGAACTATGGAATCGGAGGGCACTATGAACCTCACTTTGACCACGCTACGGTAAGAATGGGATCAGTGGGCAGTCTTCTGGGGTAGGGAGCCAATGTGTTCTTCCTCAGAGGCAGAGGTCTGAAGGGGCTCTCAGAAACTACTAAGGAAGGGACTTGAACAAAGTCTTTGTTTCCAGAATATTTGAAAGCTTTGGTTTCAGCTGATTACTGGATTCATTTTCTTGTCTGCCCCCACCTTCCTCTTCCCCAGAATTTGTGAGTGGGAAAAGAATACAGCAAGTAATAAAATTGTCTCCTTGGGTACTTTTTCATGAGGATTGTCCTCAAATCTCCCTCCTTTCTTTATAATCTCAACTGCTCTCCATATTACCAGTAGCAAATATTTTTGAGGAGTAAAAGCTCCCCAAGGGGTCAGCATGGTCAAATCATGGAATTACCACAGTGAACCCTATGAATATAATTAATATGTTGATGATTTTAAAATGAGCAAAACACATGGAATATACAGGTGATCAATAAGCAAATGAAAACAGTCACATCATGAAGGAAAAAAAAAAAAAGACCTCCCTACAATTCATCCATGGCGCCAACTTTATCAAGATCCCAAGAACTTTAAAAGTTCTTTTTAAAAAAACTTTTAAAGATGGTTCAGTAGGTGAAGTGTTTGCCATACAAGTGTGAGGACCTGGGTTTGAATCCCTAGAACCCACAATAAGAAGTAATTGGGGCACAGTAAACACACCTGTAACTCCAGTACTTTTAGGGCAAATGGGAGGCGGGGACAGATGAGTCCCCAGAAGACCTTACCCAGCTAGCCTGGCATCTGCAGCAGGCAAACAACAGAGAGCCTGTCTCAAACAAGATGGAAAAGGAGAACCTATGCCCAAGATTGTTCTCAGACCTCCACATGTGCTATGTGGCCTACACTTAGGCACACACACACACACACACGCACACACACACGCACACACACGCACACACACGCACACACACGTCATATATGTGCAGAGTACACAGTTAAGGAAGGAAGCCACTCACAAGAGGTTTCATATTTTATGATTCTATTTACATAACTTTCTAGAAAAGACAAAACACGGAGACAGAAAGTAGATAACCAGGTTTTATGGGGACAGGGTTGACTGTAAACCTTCATCTGCATGTGGAAAGTTCTGAAACTAGATTGTAGGCAAGGTTGGGCAACTGTTAACATTTGCTAAAATTCAGCTAATAGCATTTACAGTGAGTAAATTCTATGGTATATAAGTTATATTTCAGATTGTTTCTTGATTAAAGAATGAGTATGTGCCTTGGGCAAATAATTTGGAACAGCATCTTATGATTCAATATTTCTATAAGGTGATTATCTTCTATAATATATATTTTCTTTGTTTTGTGGAGAACCTAAAGTGCAGAACCTCTTGTCTGATTTTTCGCCGTGACAAATCATTTGTTTGATTTGTATAGAATTCACTCCTGTGCATATCCAAAAAATGAATGTCCAATTAAACAGTCTATCGAGTACCTGGCAGAAAAGATGGACACACATTCGACTTGGTGTAGTCCAGGGTTGTGTGCTGTCCTTGACACCCTCATTTTATCCCTTTCTGCACTGATGGGAAATGCTGGCTGTCTCTCTGGGATCATTTACACAAAATAACCATCCGTTCTATTTCTGTCTCAGTCTCCAAGCAGCCCCCTGTACAGGATGAAGTCCGGGAACCGAGCTGCAACATTTATGATCTATGTGAGTCTCGCTCTAGGGGAACCAGGGCTTCTCACTTATGTGGCTAAGTAGACTATTTTATCATATGGATTTTCAAAGTGATTTCATATATTGGTTTTGTCTGGTACTGAACACAAAAATCTCTAGGAATTTTTAAACTTCAGACATCATTCTTTTGTTAGGCATAGACATAAGACAGATTTCTGTCCTTGGAGAGTTTGCAGTGTGAAAGTCTAAATATGACCTTGCCTAGGCAGTGGATCAGGATGGGGGAAAGCTAGGAGACCATGGGACTTGAACTACACAGGAAGAGGATACAGTTGTCTCCCACCTTAAGGTCTAGAAGCCTAGTTGGTACCAAAAAGCATAGACCCATCAGTGAGCCTGTGGACTTGTAGGAAAAAGAGAAGGGAAAGGAGCAGTTTAGACTCCAAGAGGAGACAGTGAGAAGATAAAAGTCGGTAAGAACCTCTGATAAGCAGTGGAAATCCTCCTCCTGTCTCCAGTAGAGTCCACACTTTAAATAAAACACTAATGTGCTCAATTGACCTCCTCTCAGAATCCCTAGCCTGGTCCCGCAGGTTCAGTCACAGCCTTCACCAACCTTATTAGCCTTCAGACTATGAAGTTTTGCTTTCATCTGCACAAACCAGTCATATTCCAATCATCTAGAAGCAATCATTTACTAAGGGAGATTTATTAATGCTTCTTGGTCTTCTGGCTAAGGTCACATGTAGATGAGACTCACTACTGTTAGTGGAAGGGTCAACATACCAACTACAAGAGCTCTGAATGGCACTCCAAGACAAAGGCCTGCCTTTATGCTCCCTATAAGAACAGAAACTCCCTCTTCCCTGAGGGCTGATCTGGTCTCCACAGCACAGCCAGGAAGGGCGCTCAAAGGCTGGCATTCAATATCATCTCTATGTTCATGATTCCAATGTGTTGCCCGGTGGCCCAGCATACTTCCCATAGCAAGAGAATGCCCTCTAGAAAGTGTCATAGAACTCTGCCTGTCAATTTGCATCTTACCAAGCAAGTGTGGGGAAAAAACCATCATAAGGCCAATCAGTGTTGTAGGGACCTAAGATGGGCCCAGGTATCTCCAGTGCTTGCATCTCTACATTGGAATAGACATCAGAAATTTCCCAAGACATTTGTTGAGGTTTGTGGGAAGCACAAGCAATATGGTAGGGAGGGAATAATCTTTAAGAAGTTCAGAAAGAGGATTAAGCTGAAAGCCAACCAGGTAGTGATTTTTCTGCTTAGACTGGACATAAGATCAGTGTGGATATGACAGTCTTAACTCACAGGACTATTGTCTGGACCAAGTGAGACCATATATTTGTAGAGACTTGGAATAATGCTTGCTTTAAATGCCAACTATTACTCAATGAGAACTAGGAGTATGTATATTTTTCTAGATGATGACAGAGACTATTGTTTTTTAACTTTCATATATTAAAAATGTTTATATTCTATTTTATTATTTCTTTGAAAGTCAGAAGGAAAAAATCCCTTTATACTAAGAAAATACATCCAGAGCTGAGATTGTTCTGTCAATAGAATGTTTGCCTTGCAAACTTGGATGACAGAACTGATGTGAAAATTCAGGCTTGGAGACCAGGGCTGGGAAGACAGAGACAGGCAGATCCATGGGGCTCAGGGGCAAGCTAGCCAACCCCTTGGGCAAGTTCCAAGCCAGAGAGAGACACTGTCTCAAAAAACAAGGTGGACAGCATCTGAAAATTGACATCTGAGGTTGACTTTTGGCACATTCATGCAAGTGCACACACAGGGATGGCAGATATAACACCCAATTTTTCCTCAGCGTCTTAGGGTTACTATTGCTGTGGTGGAGCACCAAGACAAAACAACTTGGGAGGAAAGGGTTTATTTGGCTTACTCGTCCACATCACTGTCCATCATCAAAGGAAGCCAGGATAGGAACCTGGAGGCAGGAGCTGATGCAGGGGCCATGGAGGGGTGCAGCTTACTGGTTTGTTCCTCATAGCTTACCCCAGCCTGCTTTCTTCTAGAACTCAGGACCACCACCCCTGGGGTGGCTCCACCCACAGTGGGCGGGGCACTCCCCCATCAATCACTAGTTAAGAAAATGACCTATAGGCTTGCCTACAGCCCCATCTTATGAGGCCTTTTCTTAATCCCAGTCCCCTCCTCTCGGATGACTTTAGCTTGTGTCAAGTTGACACAGAACTAGTCAGCACACTTAGCTTAGGTAACCAAGAAGGAACCTGAGTGATCTGAGGACAGCAGTGGGGCAAGTAAACAGCTCTTATGATGCCCACCCTGTCCTGATTGAGATCTTACAGAGAAAAGTATTTGAGGAGCGGGAGAGATGTCTCAGCAATGAAGAGCAGGTGCTGCTCTTGCAGAGAGCCAGAGTTTGTTCCTAGCACCTGCATCAGGCACTGTACAACTGCCCGTGGCTCCAACTTTTCTGAACTCCAAGGCACGTGCATACACACACACACACACACACACACACACACACACACGCACACACGCATACACACACGCACGCACACACACACACGCATACACACACACAAACACACGCACGCACACACGCACACACACGCGTGCATACACACACAAACACACACGCGCGCGTGCACACACACGCATACACACACACAAACACACGCACACATACATGCATACACACACACACACATACACACAGAGGCATACACATAATTTTTATTTGTGTGTATAAATGCTTTGCTTGCATGTATGTTTGTGTGCCTGGTGCCCAAAGAGGCCAGAAGAGGATTTTGGATCCCCTGGAACTGGAATTACAGGTGAGTGTGAGCTGCCACATGAGTGCTGGGAACCAAACCTCATCCTCAGCAAGAATAGATGCTTTGACCAATGAGCTATCTCACCACCCCGACACGTAAGTTTTAAAAAGTAAATAAATCTTTTTAAAAAGTTTGAATCTACTTATTATAGCCCTCCATCAAGATGGTAGCCAGATGCAAAACTAAGGGGGGAGTTCCAGAATCTCTTCTAGTGGTGAGAAGCTCCATGGGCAAGTAGCAGCGCCCTCGCAGAGGTTCACTGAATTTGGAAGTTGGATGAGTGACTTCTAAGAATTTCTACCCTAGGGGGCTGGAGAGATGGCTCAGCAGTTAAGAGCACTGACTGCTCTTCCAGAGGTTCTGAGCTCAATTCCCAGCACCCACATGGTGGCTCACAACCATCTACAGTAAGATCTGGTGCCCTCTTCTGGCCTGTAAGCATACATGCAGACAGAACACTGTATAATAAAAAAATAAAATTAAAAATAAAAAAAAGAATTTCTACCCTAACTGAAACAGGAGAGCCCTGCACACAGTCTGTGCAGAAATGACCTCTGAGTTCACAAGTACATGACAGAGGACTGTCAGCAGCTGCAGCTATTTTTAACTCTGGCTTCTTCCTCTTACATGATAGCTGAGTGCAGTAGAAGCTGGAGGAGCCACAGCCTTCATTTATGCCAACTTCAGCGTGCCTGTGGTCAAGGTGAGTGGGGTCTCACCCTAGAGGATGTGTTGTGATGGTGTGTGATGGCGAAGAACTCACCCCTCTCCTGCAAGCTGATGCTTGGGAGATGGATAAAAAGAGATCTTTCTGGAATCCCAAAGGCTGTCTCCCATTGTCTTAGTTAGAGTTCCTATTGCTATGAAGAGACACCATGACCATGACACCTCTAATAAAGGAAATCATTTAATGGCATGGCTTACAGTTTCAGAGCTTTAGTCCATTGTCATCATGGTGGGACATGATGGTGTACAGACAGACATAATACTGAAGAAGGAGCTGAGAGTCCTACATTTTGACCCGCAGGCAACAGGAAGTAGTCTGTCTCACTGTGTATGGCTTGAGCATATATGCCCGCCCCCACAGGACACATTTCCTCCAACAAGACCACACCTACACCAACAAGGCCACACCTCCTAATAGTGCGACTCCCTTTGGGGACCATTTTCTTTCAAACCACCACACATTCCTATCATTACAACTTGTTCTTGTGGTTGTTACAGTAGATGATGACAGGCCTGTCCTCCTTGTCACTGTGGGTTCCTCAGAGGTTAAGAACTCAGAGTCATCCCCAGGATCTCCACAGTAACTAGTTCCCCACAGAGCTAAGGCACTAGGGTCTCAGAGCCAGGCTCAGAACCCTGTCCTAGAGCTCACAGAGAATTGCAGCCATGACAACACACAGCAGTGACAGCCGTGGCTCTCCGGAGAGCCAGTGCTGAAAGGTTTGTTTCGTGGGTGACTATTTCCTCCATGTTTCAGAAGGATCAAACATGCCCTTAGTAACTCGGGAAGGAGCTGAATTAGACAGGCTGAGCTCAAGCCCTGAGCACAGTGCCTGGTGCATCCTGAGTGGGGCATGGCCATGTTTCCAGTGCTTCTTCCTGGCTCCATCTAGTATGATGGCCATGGTTAAAGGGAATGGCTAAGAAAACAGTGCAGAGAAGGAGAACATAGGCTTTGGGGTAAGAGCACAGGGGCTTGAGGCTTTTTTTTTTTTTTTTTTTTTTTTTGAGACAAGGTTTCTCTGTGTAGCTTTGCGCCTTTCCTGGAACTCACTGTGTAGCCCAGGCTGGCCTCGAACTCACAGAGATCCACCTGCCTCTGCCTCCCGAGTGCTGGGATTAAAGGCATGTACCACCACCGCCTAGCAAGGGGCTTGAGTTTTAACTTTGTTTCTTAGTTGAATGATTTCAAGGCCCCAGTGGGTAGAGGATGGTGGTACACTTGCTTTCAGCTGTGTGTGGGATAGCTCCCATCCCGTGGGTCATCTCCCACCCTGTGGGTCATCTCCCACCCCGTGGAGCATCTCCCACTCCGTGGGTCTTGTTGGGTATCTGTCTGCAGTGACCCTATGAGCCTGTGCTTGTCTGGCTCCCAGCACTGGGCCACATTGTCCTATGCTGCTTTCATCTCTGTCTCTCTTGGGCTCTCCAAGAGCAGAGCCAGCTGTGGCCTGTCTCCACATGCCCAGGCCTGGAGCAGAGAAGGCCATGAGGCAGTGACCCCCACCTGAGTGGCAGCTTCCACCCTCTTGTGCCTTTCAGTGCCTGCTTGCTCCAAACTGCATGGAGGTAAAGGAGTTTCCGTATTTAATGGTAGAAATCCTGTGTCCTTATTCACCCAAAGTTGAGGATTCTGGGCTGACCCAGGGGGGCTGGGCCCTCTCATTTTCAGAACGCTGCACTGTTTTGGTGGAACCTGCACAGGAGTGGAGAGGGAGATGGAGACACACTTCATGCTGGCTGTCCTGTCCTGGTGGGAGATAAGTGGGGTAAGGCCTGTCTTTGGGGGTGAGAAAATGGGGTGAGGAGGCGTGGAAAAGTGAAATGGGGAGGGAGTGGAGACGGCAGAGCCCCCTTCTGGAGGCTTCGTGGTACTGCTGAGTACCAGTGACATGGATAGGTGAGCAGTCAGGTGTCCCAGCAGATTCAGAGCCTGGGAAGAGGAGGTGTCAGCAAAGGGTCACAGGCCTGGTCATGATGTTTCATCTGAGCACACATGAGACACCAGAGCGCCATCCAAACCTCAGCATCAAGGCAAACACTGTCACACCCACTGCCTCCATTTAGCTCTGCCCCAAAGGAGTGATTAGGCAAGAAGCCATAACAGCAGGGATGAATGGACTCCTTCATGGTAGACAGACCTGTTTACTGGCAGGTGTGGCCAAGAGCACCTCGCTCTGAAGCTAGAAAGGAAAATGTCTGTTACATTGACAGGGACCCCAGGAGAAGCGAGCGCTTTCTTCCCTGTTACCCAGGAGTGGCTTCAATTTCACTGGGGCTTTTAGAATGGGGAAGGACCAGGTGCCATACATGTGAAAATCAGTACTCCATTAGCAAGATCTGCCGGAGAATTCCTGGAGGGCGATGTACTTGCTATGTGGGGAGCAGCAGATTGTGCACAGTTGGACGGGGACTAGCCTAGGCAAACAGCAGGATTTTAGGCTGTGCTCCTGTGCCCTGTGATGAAGCACACAGCCTGTGGCCATCTCCTGCTGAGCCCCCTCTCCCTCCCTGCCCTCCTCAGTGGCCAACAAGTGGATTCACGAGTGTGGACAGGAATTCCGAAGACCCTGCAGCACCAACCCTGAAGACTGAGCACTGGCAGATGGCAGCTTGTCACCGGTGAAGAGCAGCTCAGCCTCCTGAAGGAAGGCCTCACAGCAAGGCCTGTGAGTGGGAGTCCAGGGAGGGTCTCTACCAGGAACTCCTCTCACCCCCAAGAATTTACATTTGGTCTACTGCAGCTGTGATACTTAGAATAGAATGAGTAACACAAGAGGTCTACGTGGTTTCTAGTGCTCAGACGCCCTTGGGAATGAAAGGGTGAGCTCAGTATAGAACACTTGTTTAGCATGTGCAAATACATACCTAGGTTCTGTTCACTAGCACGAACATATACTGCACATACATACACTACATATACACATATACTACACACATTACTCCTCACACACACAAACACACACACACAGACACACAGACTCTCTCTCTCTCTCTCTCTCTCTCTCTCTCTCTCTCTCTCTCTCTCTCTCTCTGGAAACACCAGGCTGCTCCAGCAGGACCACCTGACCCAGAGGTCTCCATTCCCATCACGAGTGGGTATTATCATGTGATGATTTTTTTTTAAAGTGGGAAGCAATTTTGTTTTCCTTTTTTATGAGTTTTGATTGTCATTAAAATGTTTTTAAATCAACTCTTCTAACAGAATATTCTTCCCTGATGTTGAAGGAGAAAAACCAAAGTAGTGCTATTGATGTATGTGCCTGTGGCCCGGCCCCTCCCCACTTCCATTGCCCTGTTCTGGACTTGCTGACACTCTGTTCTTCTATAGCACCACCTCTCCCCCCTCTCAGGCCTCCCCTTCCTCAGGGAGCCTCCCTCATTCCACAGGGTCCCTTTGAGAGGCTTCCCCTGACCACTCTTTCCAGTCCTCTGCTGTGCCCCTGTATGTCCCTGCTGAAGCTCCTGTGACCTGAGCAGATGTCATGCCTGTGTTGATGTGGGCCACTTGCTTTCCTGGTCCCCTGTTCTCCAGAGATGCCTCTGCTGGAGCTGCATCTCCTGCATCTCCACACTTGCCTGGACTCTCAGAACCCCCAAGGCACTTGCCTGGATTCTTAGATACCCCCACCCCCCAAGGGGCAGGTTTGAAATAAGCAGGCAGAAGCAGAAGTTTTACAGGCAAGGCCTGCCGAGGCCCTCACTGCAGATGGCCAAGTGAACAGCAGTAAAGGGGATGGTGGTGACTGAATGTTGGTGCCAGTACTGAAGCTGCTTGGCCAGGCTCCTCCCCGGATGTGCATGTGCTTTGCTCAGAAGTCACCAGTGAAAGGACTGGCAGTTAGACTCTCTGCTCCTCACACCTCGCCTCTGCCCTCCCCCATGCTCTGCTGACACGAGCTCTCTCCCTTCCAGTGAGGTCTCTGATGTTCTGATATCCGGCTTCAGAACGTGGGATGTATTTCCAGGAGCGTGCCAGGAAATCACCAAACCCGGCACCCTGCCTCTTCTGGTCCCACAGGAATTGGTCTGAGAGAAAGCTCCACTGCAGTGGGAGCACCCCACTGCTCTCAGCTCAGGCTTCTCTCCCAGTTACTGTTTAGTCTGAGTGAATCGTAGCAATGGTGCACATCATGAGCTTACTCTGATGACGGGATTCCAGAGACCATGGGTTGTGAGATGGCTCACGGGTAAAAACGCTTCCTGTGCAATTCTGACAGCCTTGGTCACTGCCCAGTGAGAGAGAGGCTGTGTTGAGCGGGGAGTGTGACTTTGGTCACCAAGCCTGTCACAGTTCCTTCTCTGTTGCTGTGTTAGGACACCGTGACCAAGGCATACAGAAGGAAGTGTCTTGGGGGCTTATGGGTTCAGAAGGTGAGTTCATGACCACTGTGGCGGGGAGCGTGCCAGGAGGCAGGCATGACACTGCAGCAGTAGCTGAGGGCTCACATCTCCAGACTCAAGCATGAGGAACGGCACAAGTCTATTAAAACCTCAAGTCGGCTCCTGGGTGATGAACCTCCTTCAACAAGGCCATGTCCTAATCCTTCCCGAACAGTCCACCAGCTGGGGTTAAGTATTCAAAAACATGAGTCTGTGGGGGCCACTCTCATCCAAACCACCACAGGACCGTCCACACAGTCCCCCCTGCCCAGGTCTCTGCTGTGGCTCAGGCTAGTCAGTACACTGGGCTGGGAGTTGTCCTGATCCAGGACACTGCTATGTAGCCTTGGGGCAATCACTTCTGGGTCAGAGCTGCCTCTCACCTGCAGAAGTCACTGCCAACTCGCCTGCCTTCCTGTTCCTCAGAGGGTGGGGTCTCCCAGGTTGTAAGTGACATCTGTTATCCTATGCTTAGGCTTCCCGGTCCTCAGAAGGTGGCATCTTCACTGACCATCCGAAACACCCCTTCTCACCCTCAGTTAGTGGCTCAGGCCACCCACCTTGGGAGATGCTTGCTGATAGGCTAGTCTCAGGCTCCAAGGTTCTGCCTGGCTACAAGCTGGGCTTTCCAGCAAACTGTGGGGAGAGGAAGCAGCTGGAGAACTGAGGGTGCCTCGATGGCCTCACTTGCCGAGCCTACACCCAGGCTACGGTGTGTTAGATTCTGGTTGCTGATGTAGTGGACGGCTAGACAAGACTGCAGTTGGCTCCAAGACCATAGATGTGTGTGTAAGGATTCTGTATACGCCCAGCTCGGGGGTCTGGCACCTTATTGCGTCATTAGGAGGTGACTGCTTCCCAGCCTAAAAGCCGGATGTGCACCCCCACACTCCCTCCGTCTCTGTCTCTCTCTCTGCACCCCTCTGTTTCCTCTCTGCCAGGCCTGGCTTCTCCTGTCCTATCCTTCTTCTCTCTAATAAAGCTCATTCTAACTCTGGTAACCATGGCTCATGACTCCTCCACTGCCAACAAAACCAGCGCCAGCCACCAGCACCACTGTATACCCTTTCAATGTGTACCAACAAGGGAGGAGGGGATGCCCTGGGTGTCCCCTGATGCCATCTTAGCCTCTTAATGCTTTTTTTTTTTTTTTTTTTTGGCTTTTTGAGACAGGGTTTCTCTGTAGTTTTGGATCCTGGATCCTGTCCTGGACTAGCTCTGTAGACCAGGCTGGCCTCAAACTCACAGAGATCCACCTGCCTCTGCCTCCCGAGTGCTGGGATTATAGGCATGCACCACCACCACCTGGCAATGCTTTCCTTTTTAAATTTTATTTGAGCTGAGGATCGTACCCAGGGCCTTGAGCTCTACCACTGAGCTAAATCCCCAACCCTATTTTTTATTTTTATTTGTGTACATTGTGTGTGTGTGTGTGTGTGTGTGTGTGTGTGTGTGTGTGTGTGTTAGTATGTGCACATGCATATAGGTGACTGCAGATGCCACAAAAAGGGCATTAAGTCCCCTGGAGCTGGACTTACAGGCAGTTGTGAGCACCCTGATGTGAGTGCTAGAAACTGAACCCAGGTCCTGTGCATGAGCAGCAAGTGCTCTGAACCACGGAGCCATCTCTCCTGACCTGTGTCTTCCTTTCTAGTGTCTTGAGCTCTAGCCTCCTAGCCCCAGCGGTCAGCAGGCCTCTCAGTCCAGCAGTGGTCTCCTGACTTCTCTTTCCGACCCAGTTTGTTTGTTTTGTCCCACCTCCAAAAGACCGGCCCAATTTCTCCCATCACTGTCACCCTCTTTAATTTGGTACATCCTTTTTTCATGGACCACAGCTGCCCTTTTAAAAAAAATTCCTTTTAGGAGTGTCATATAACCACATCATTTCACCTTTCCCTGCCCTCCTTCCAACCCCCCTTGTTCTTGTTTGAAAGCATGGCCTATTTTTTCACTAGTTGTTACACACGCACACACACACACACACACACACACACACACACACAATCTGCTCGGTCTATATAATATTACTGTGTGTTTTCAGGGCTGATCACTTGTTACTGGATAACCAATTGGTGTGCTCCTCCCTGGGGCAGGGACCGATTCTCCAATTCTCAGTCTTCCGCAGCTGCCTGCAGTTCTTTGTGTAGGTCTGAGGCCTCGTGGTCTTTTTTCACATCCACTTTGGCTTGTCTATTGGTGTCATCCTTGTTCAGCTCATGTTTAGGCAGTCATGATGGTGAGACTTTGGGAGTGTAGCTTCTGATATTACTAAGAGACACAATCTCGCAGCAAATTCCCTGATCCTCTGATTCTTACAAACTTTCTGCCCCTTCTGCAATGTTCCCTGAGTCCTTTTGGGTAAGAGTTGCATTGTAGATATATCAGTTGGGACTGGGCTCCATGACAATGCATTTTGATTGGCTGTGGTCTTCTGTAGTGTCTGTCTGATGCAAAGAGAAGTTTCTTTCTTTCTTTCCTGCTTTTATTTATTTATTTTAAATTTTATTTATTTATTATGTATACAGTGAGTGTTCAGCTTGTTTGGTTTTTTGGGATAGGGTTTCTCTGTGTAACAGTTCTGACTGTCCTGGAACTTGCTTTGTAGACCAGGCTGGCCTCGAACTCAGAGATCTGCCTGGCTCTGCCTCCAAAGTGCTGGGATTAAAGGCGTGTGCCACCACCTCCCAGATCCATTTGACTTTTGGGATAGAACAGTCTTTGGTTTGACTCAGGTGTGTTTTTTTCTTTTGTTGAGTGGATCGGAAGTCCACTTAGAGAGCTTTTGGGTATCACAAAGGTATGTGTGTCACTTGCCAAAGGGTGGTTGTGGTTCATAGGCATAGCTGGGGAGGACTGTTGGTTGCCTTTCACCTTTGGAAACTTGTATGATGCACTCTGGTGCCATGAAAGCTAGTCCTCATGGAGGGGGCTTTCAGGTCAGTTGTAGCTCAGGGCTCTGAAGTACGTGTTGTCTTCAGCAATGGGGACTTACTTGCATCTTTGGGAGTCAACCAAAGGCGATAGCAATAGCCTGGATATTTTGGGAGTCTTTTGGACAACCCTGACCAACAATTCAAAAAAGGCTTCTCATGATTGGTGTTGGGGTTTTTGCTAGGTGGCCTTTGGCTCTCGGAGGGAATGTTGTCAACCCAGAAGAGTTCATTTAAACTATAGGGGCTAGAGAGATGGCTTAGTGGCTAAGAGCACTGGCTGCTCTTTCAGAGGTCCTGAGTTCAATTCCTAGCAACCATATGGTGGTTCACAGCCATCCACAATGAGATCAGGTGCCCTCTTCTGGCTTGCAGGCAGACTTACAGACAGAACACTGTATACATAATAAATAAATCTTTTAAAAAAATAAACTATATATGTATATTTACACAGAGACTTAGGTTCAGGTATATTTGTTATGTTAGTCAGATATGTTAGTTGGGGTTGCTATTGCTGTGATGAAACACCATGAGCAAAGCAACTTGGGGAGGAAAGGGTTGATTTGGCTTCCACTTCCACATCCCCATTCATCATGAGGAAGGAAGTCAGGACAAGAAGTCAAACAGGGCAGGAGCCTGGAGGCAGGAGCTGATGCAGAGGCCATGGAGGGCTGCTGCTTATTGGCTTGGTCATCATGGAGTGCTCAGCCTGCTTTCTTTTGGAACCCAGGACCACCAGCCCAGGGTGGTACCACCCACAGTGGGCTGGGCCCTCCCCCATCAACCACTAAGAAAATACCCCACCGGCCCATCTTATGGAGGCATTTTCTCAATTGAGTTCCCTCCTTTCAGCTACCTCTAGCTTGTATCAAGCTGACGTAAGACCAGGCAGCACAGAACTTGAGGTTGGTTTGGTTTTTGTAAATGGTTAGCAATCTGATTCCTTATGACATTCTCAGACATCCTTACTGTATCTCACCCTACAGCTGCTTCTACTGACTGACACTAGTCTGGGGCCCACTCACCCATCAACACAGGTTACTACGGTGACTTTCTTCTGGGGAAAAAGAAGACCTACTGTTGTCTTGTGCCTGGCTTTTTACATGGAAGCTGGGAACCTGAACTTAACTCTTCATATCTGTATGGGAGGCACTTGGCCGAGTGAGCCAGCTCCCCTGCCCATTTGACTTTCTTTAGGGATAGAACAACTTTTGGTTTGACTCAACTATGTTGTTTTTATGCCTGCAGCAATCAATCCCTCACTCAAATCCCTCCTCACTGGGATCTCCTTCTGGATTGTCTATAGGATATGATGGGTATTCTTAATGGCTAGCACAGTAGGTGCTCAATAGACATCAGGAGTGGACATACGATCCTTGGAACTCACCCTAGTTGTGGCTGTGGGCAAGCCAATTCCTTATCTCTGAACCTCAGTCAGCTTGCCTTTAATTGGAGAGGATGCCTACACTACAGGTCACATACAACACATCTATTTACAGTCCCTAACAGAGCTCAACCGATACTTCATTCTCAGCCTCCACGCACCAGATAACCAGGCCTCATTTCTTCGGTCATCCTCCTCCTGTTCTTCTGGGGCTGATGTTCCTCTGAGCAAAACAGCTGCCATCTTCAGTTCAGCTGTGCTTGCTTGCAAAGGATCACCACAGCTGGGTTTGTTGACTGACGTCCCCGATGGGAAGAAGTAGGAAGACACTGGCCCCTCACCTGAGTACCAGCATCCATGCTTTGTGAAGACTCTCCAGTGTGGCTGCTGTGGAGTCCCCCAGGCTCCTGTCAGTGACTCCTCTGACCCATGCTCTATAGCTAGCCCAATAAACTCATTAGTTCCCAGGGAGAACTTCCTTAGAATTAAGTTTTAGTTTGTCACTGGGACCTTCAGGGGTGGGTAAATAATGCATAGTCCCATGCCCAGGGAACTTCTGCCAAGGGTCCTTTCTACTACTCAGGAGGCAGCATGCTATAGAAACCACTTGGGTTTGGGCTCTGACACTGTCACTTCTGAGCCATATAAAACATTTACATGTCTCCATACCTGTGGAATGAATGTAACAACTATCCTACAGGTTCTTTTGAGGATTCAACGTCAAGTAAATTCGATGATGTTCAAAATGAGTAATCCTAGCTTTCTTTGCCTCATGAACAAAACCATAGTGACCATGCTGCCCCCTGCAGGCAACAGGGCACGCAGCCCAAAGGCAATTGCAAAAGATTGGTTGCAGAAATCCGATCTCATGGAAGGAGGGTCCTTCTCTGCCAGGGTGCCCCTGCTCTATCTGGTCACAGGTGAGCATTCAGTCTCCAGCTTCTCTGGCTTCTCCAGGATGGGAGTACTTGACAAAGCAGATCAGTTCTGACTTAGCAAGAATGGAGTAAGGACAAAACCTGCATCAAACCTCCAGGCGAGGCTGGCACTAGTGGAGCTTGGCCAGCTTTCTACTCTAACTAACATACATGGTCCTCCCCGTCCCGGGCGTGGGTGCCTACTGCAGTTTGCAGATGAGGAAACAGAAGCCTTTAAAGTAGGTATGTGGAGAGCGACCCCGGGGCAGGGGCAGCAGCAGGAAACCTACAAGGGTAAGGTAGTAATTTAGATGAGAGATGAGGAGGCCCGGTCAGGGAGTAGCTGGGATGGAAAGAGGGCACAAAGAAGGCACAGGGCGTGGCAGCAAACAATGTGAGAATAAAGGGAAGAGGCCAGAACTCTGAGTGTGGTCTGGGCAACCTGCACCTGCTTTGCTCCTGCCTCCTGCTCAGGTGGAACTGGCTCCTGGTCACCTGGGAGAGACCTTCAGAACAGATGGAGATGACAGGGCCTAAGTGAAGCCATGAGTAATGGAAGTCACAGAGGCAGACCGTCCTTTTCTCCACCAGCTGAGCTGAGACCAGACTCCAGGTTTCCTGGGCTGCAGTAGAGACAGGTTCTGTCTATTTTCTGAAATCAGATCTGAGGAAGACACTGACAGGCTGAGGGAAAAGAGCCTATCATTTTTGCCTCCACTTGTACCCCTCACCTCCCTGATAACCCTCCTCCTGGCACCCCACTGCCCATCCCAGAGTTTCACCAGGGTTCTCCCCAGGAACACAGGTGATTATTATCTGCTTACAGGAGCACGGACCGACACTGGCAGAGTATGGAGAAAGAGGCATTGTTCCTAGCCAGATCAACAAAAATAAGGACAATTCCTCAGATGAATAAAGGTTGGGAGATATTTATTTTCTTTAAACAAGATCATAAATAACAAAGAAACAAAGTCGGTCCCAGACTCTGGACCGTGCAGCAGGACAGGGTAGGAAGTTGTTGGGTGAAGACGGGAGAGGGCTACACATCACCTAAGACAGTCACAGAAAGATGGGCTTCGGGGGCTGCCCCTCCCTGCCCGTGGAAATGGCGTGCCTGGGCAGCAGGGGAGGCCGCAGTGCTGGGAGGAGGCAGCTGGATGAGGGCGAAGACTGGGGATGCTAGTCCATGATGTTTCTACATGGGAACATGGACGCCACAAGTGGGGCAGAAGCTGTGGGTCTGGAAGAGGCAAGCGGTACTTGGCACACCTTCAGGAACCAACTATGAAAATGGTTAAATTCGATCATTAGAAACAATTCCACAGGATTTAGCCTGTGGCTTTGTGCGTGGGCTGTGTTTAACCTGGGCTGTGGCAGATGAGGGCTCACGAGGCTCTTGGAGCAGCCTGGCCTCAGCCCAGGGCAGGTGCCCAGACATGTGGGAGTGGGACAGTGGGCTCACCCAGACGGGAAGCTATGTGCTTGGACTGGCTGGACCTGGCTTACAGGCGGGTTTCTTGGGATGCTTGCTATCATCTACCACCTCTCCCTGAACCGAAGGTCGGAATCCTGGTCACTCTGACTCTTCCAGACCTGGAACAGTTAAGACCGGGATAAAGGTACCTGACTGGTGTTTTATTTGAAAGGGAAAAATAAGGGCCAGTGTGTGCATTGCCCATCCCATGAGGTAGGGCAGGACCATGCCAAGAATATCCTCAAGGAATGGAGATCCCTGAGCCTGGGGAGACATATGGACCCAGGTACATTGCCGGATGCCAGGAACAGGGGCCCAGGGAGGGAAGGCTTCACCCTAGGTAAGGCAGGGAGCACAAGGGGAGGGGAAGAGCTGTAGACCCCAGACTGCGCAGGCCACTGTTGGACAAGGGCCCTGGAAAACAATGCTTTTGACAGGTATACAGAAAGGGTTTGTACATCTGGGGATGCCCCTCTATAGGGAGCCGGTGTCACGTGGCTAGGTGGGATGGTAGGAGACGGCGTCGTCGTCACAGTGGCCTCTGGTGCGATGTATTTACAACAGAGTTCAATGGAGAGGGAGGGTGGACAGCAGGTCACTAACAGCCAGGAAACACGCTGTCAAGGGTAGAAAGGGGAACCATTACAGATGTGACCATCACAGCCCACATGGGGCCAGACAGGGGTGCTGCCCTCAGTGGATGGTTCATCTGACCAAGACACCGAAGGTCGGAAGCCCGCAGACACTTTATTGAGAAGTTACATCTTCATGTTGATTCCTGGGGTCCATGGACGGCCAGTTAAGAGAGGGCCAGGCAGCACAAACCATCACTCTCCCGCTCCACTATACCAGGTCCATCATGTCTGCCGCCCCCACTCCTATCTTTCCTCTCCCATGGCCTGGCAATGAGACTGTCTAAGGTAGAAGACATCTCCTCTTCAAACTTTCTGTGGTAAGGCACAAGTTCCCCCAAACAACTCACCAAAATCTGAGAGGAGGCTAACAGGAGTGATAACTCATGTGACACACAGGCTGAGAAGCTAGGGCCACCTCCAAGTGCAGAACAGACACTCCTGAGATAGGCCAGAACCCCCTAATGTGTGGGTCAGCGTGTCTCTCTTTCAGCCCAACTCATCTCCCTAGTAAGACGCAGCTTGTCAGGATGAGGGCTTGCCCACTCTCCCTCTAGACAAGCCATTGTTTCACTTTTACCTCCCCTGATACATGGTACCGCCTGAAGCATTTCTGGTTGGCAGAATTATGTTTAGGAGGTGTTCCTGGAAGATAGCGGGCAGAGGCCAGGGTGCTACTGTAGTGCATAGGATACCTCCTGACACCAACAAAGGATCACCTCCCCCATCTAGACTTCTATTCTATCTCCATGGCCTGCCCAGCTCTGCTCAGCAGGGGGCAAAACACTGACATTCCAGCCTCCTCAGAGAACAGACACCTCATTGCAGCAGATAAGGCATGACTCAAAGCAAGACCCCACTGGACCCACATCCAACCAAGAAAACCACAGAGCACTTTGGTGATGCAGACCAGATAGGGTTAAGGGAGTGATACGCAGAGGCAGCCAGCTAGACTCCTGTGCCTTTAGGTACTCACCACTGGAATCCTCCGATAGGCTCTGCGAACCTGTGCCGAATCAGGAAAGTGGCAACAGCTTCAGCTACCTGGAAAGGAAGAGGCATTCTAGCCCTGTGGAGGACGTGCTGGGCTCACGCTGCAAGCCCTAGGTGCTTCTGCCAGAAGGTTCAGCTCACTGCTCTCCTCACGAGCACTACTGTCTGGGGAGCTGAAGAGCAAAAGGACCTGGACCAGGGGCTCTCACAAGGGGTGGTTCCAGGGAGGTGAAGGGGAACAGGGCCTTTTAATCTTGGAAGAGCCCCTATTAAGCTCTGACTGTAACTGGAATTTAGGGTGCAGTGCCTGCTCCAATTACCCTTGTCTGGTTTTAGCGGTAACAAAGAAGCAGATCTTTGCCACAGGGCCCTGGATGAAACAGAGGATGCTAATGGCTCCTCGGCCTAGACATACAAAGCCAAGACCACAGATGCTCACCCAGGGGTTGGGGAGCTGGCAGCCCACAAAGGTCTACAAGCAGCAGCTTCAGACAAGCCCTGAGATACGGGCTAGCCTACTTTCTGTGAAATGCCACAACCCCAGTTGTCCTCTCTAGGCACCAACCTTGTCAGGGGCATCCTCATGGACTGCATGGCCACACTGCGGTAAGACCTGCATCTGGAACTTCCCTAGAGAGAGACAAGCAGGCAACCTCAGGGACGAAAAGCCCTCAGGACACTCTGGACACAGGTCCCAGTCTGCTGAGTGTAACTGTAACCTTGTTCATGGTCCTTCACTTTCCCCCTCTCCTTCTGTGTCCACTTTGGTGTAAATTTACTTTGGGGAGAAAACTCAGCTCCTGTACTCACAGGAGTCAGTCCAGTAGGAGAGTAAAACACAGCAAGCACTACTGGAGATGTAGTCCCAAAGGTGAAATTGGGCACAGAGGCTGATAAGTGTGGTAAAAGAGGTTCCTGAGCCAGCAGGTACCCAGACAGGCTTCTGCACAGAAAGCATGGCCACCTACAGAAGAAAGGCTTGAAGTAGCAGTTAGCCATGGAAATATAGAAGCTTGGCATGGTGCTGATTTGAGTGGCTTGCAATGGGGCTGGGTCGGAAAACTGGAGGCCATTGGGGCTCCATAAGCTATGTTAACAATGTTGAAATTGGGGGGGGGGGGGTTGGGGATTTAGCTCAGTGGTAGAGCGCTTGCCTAGACAAGGCCCTGGGTTCGGTCCTCAGCTCTGGAAAAAAAAAAAAAAAAAAGAATGTTGAGCCCGAGAACCAGGTAACTTCCTGGAATGCTGGGAGTTGTAGTCGTAAACTCCACATTGCCAAGGCCCAGGTGACTAACTTCCTGGGATGCTGGGAGTTGTAGTTCTTGGAAAAATAACAGTAAAGCTTCAGAAGAAAGTAAAAAGAAAAAAAGAAATGGATTATTGTAAAAGACAGCAGATGAGTATGAAACAGTGTGCCAGGCACTGTGAGATGTGCTTCCTCACACTGCTTTCCAGCACATGGCAAGCTCACAAACTTATGGTAAACCTTGGTGGGGGGTGGCTTTAGGATTGAAAGTTGGCCCCAAGCATACTACTCGAACACTACCTAACTCACACCCAACCCCTAATATGGCAGTTATTAAGAGTGAACAGCAGCTGGGCATGCAGCTTTCCTGGTGTGTGTTGGTCCAAGGGTTTGGTGTCCAGCAATGAGAAAAAGAAAAAAAGGAGGGACTGGAGCTGAACTGGCTAAGCACAGGGGCAGGTGCTTGCCCGGCACCCAAAGACTCCAGTTCAATGCTAAGGACAGGGGCGGGGTGGGGGCTGATTAACTCCCCGAGACCCAGTTTTTCCATTTACAACGTAAGAACGTTGGAGATGTCTTTGTGGCTCTCATGCAAGCTGCACAGTAGTCCATGTTTTCAGTATATGTTCTGCCCTCTGCTAAAGCCGAGTCTACAGTCACACAGGTAACGAAACTGGCCAGGAGTAAGGCAATGAGAAGGAACTGAGGCCACACCATTCATTCAGCCTGTTAATGGCCCTTCTCCTGCAGGAGGTGCTTCTCCTTCAGATCTCTTATATTATTAATGCATATGATTCTAACATAGAGCACCCACTGTTATCCATGTTATAGCATGTAAGATCCACGGCTGCACAGCCCTCACATTTGTGCTCATGGGTGTGCTCAGACCCACTACACTTCGTACTCCCTTTGAGGCTGGCATCAATGCTCTCATTTCACACATTCAGAGCATTCCAGCTGATACAGGTTACCAGGAAAGCAGTGAGTGTCTAAACCTCACCCCCACGATGAAGCTCCCTCTTCTCCCTCCTCACCATGTCTTCTAACAGACCTTACACCACTTAGTACCTACACTATTTCTCTTTTCTAAAAACTCTGAACGTAAGAAAACTATGTCTGTTCATAATGTTAGACGCCTATGTAAAACTGAATAATTTTAAGGTGCATGACCTCACTTGCATCCTTCCACCCTGGAAACACAGCTAGAGTAATAACTCTCATTTTTAGTTGGGGGGCAGTGAGAAACACTCTTCAGAAAAGGGAAGATATTTGCCCATAATCACTGGTGGTTGGAAGAGGTGGCGGTCCAATGGAGGTCGACTCTAACACCCATGCTCTCCCCACTGTACCTCACTATTTCATATGGCTGCCCATTTCCCCGCCCTCAGAAAAGGATCCATGGGCACAATTTCCAGGTGACTTACCCTGCATCTGGCCTATGGTCAGATCTTTATCCAATCTATCAACACCTAGAACAAAACAGGAGAATCTGTGAGAAGCTCTCTAGAAGAGGCCTTGTGAAATAGGTCTCACTGAGCACTGAGCAAACATTGCCTGAGAACTATAAACACCACTGTGCCCTCAATCCAGACTGACATGTTCCTGATTCCCACAGGCACATTCTCACCAGACGAAATTTTTCAGGTTGAGATTTCTGGGTAATAATGTTCTTCTTCTTTTTAAGATTTATTTATTTTATTTATGTATTTGAGTATTTTGCCTACATGTATATATGTGTACCGCATATGGGCCTGGCACCTATAGAGGTCAGAAAAGGGTGTTGGATCCCCTAGAACTGGTTAGACAGTTGTGAACCACAATGTGGGTAGTGGGAACCAATTTCGGGTTTTCTGCAAGAATAACAAATATTCTTAATTCCAGTCCCAATCATGTTCATTTAAAGATTTTATATGAAAATAAGGTTTTACTGTCTCAAAGCACTATCTGTAGCTCTAGGAGTCGGGTTTGACCAGGTAAAGGCTAGGCCAACACCATGTACCACGGGAGGGTGTTTGCACCCTGTTAGGTGTAGGTCTGATCGGGTTTGACCAGGTAAAGGCTAGGCCAACACCATGTACCACGGGAGGGTGTTTGCACCCTGTTAGGTGTAGGTCTGATCGGGTTTGACCAGGTAAAGGCTAGGCCAACACCATGTACCACGGGAGGGTGTTTGCACCCCGTTAGGTGTAGGTCTGAATATGGGGAAGCTAGGAGACCAAGGATAATTCTCTACTTTAGAAGTCACTACCGCTTTGGTTAATATTACTAGTTCTAATATGGTCACATCTAGGTGACAGTACTCACTTCTATGGCCTGAACTGCCCCCCACCATTCATGGTGAAGCCCTAGCCCCCAGTGTATTTGAAGATGGTGTCTACAAAAGGCAAAATAAGGTTGTGAGGGTGGGGGTCCCTGATGCAATAAGAGTAGTGTCCTTGCAAAAGACACCAGAAACGGTCTTGCTTTCTCTCAGCCGTGTGAAAGCACAGAGGAAGGTCTGCGGACCAGGAAAGAGCTCTGAGAACATAACCCGACTCCTACCCTCAACTTATACATTCGGCCCCCAGACTCCAAGAAAAAAGGCTTTAGTTCTTTAAGCCATCCAACCTCCGATATTTGATTATTCCAGCCAAGCAGACACACACATGCACACGCACATGCACACACTTACCAGCCAAGAGCAGCAGTTTAGGAATAGGACAACTAAGAAAGAGGTTGGATAAGCCCCGGAACCAGCCATCCCAGTACTTTTCTGTTTTTGCCAGTTCAATTCTCCAGGTGTATGGATGGTCCTTCTTGGTCTGCAGGAATAAAAGCAAAATGAGGCTGTGGGCAAGCCCTGAGGAGCAGGCAGAAAGCAGGTCTGTGGGGGAAGGAGAAACTAGTACTTCTCAAGGACCCACTGGAGCCTGAAGCTCTTCCGCACTGCTGCACGCTGGTGTAAGCTCTCCTTCAGATAACCTGACCTTCTCTTTCTCACTCCTGTTTGGTTTCTCCTGGCTCACATGTGAGTCTCCTGCCTCAACTTCCCAAATGGCTGGTACTCCAGACTTGGTCCAATATGCCAACAACTTCTATTACTTTAGGAAACTTTGTAAAGATCACAAAGGCAGTTAATTATTGATCCAAAATGGAGCTTTTCCTATACCAGTGAGTAAAAAGGACACATCAACAAAAGAACATATACAAAGACCACACTGTAGTAAAACAAAAGAAATAAACTAAGTGAAAGAAAAAGCAGAAAGTGACATTCCAGCTGGCATTACTGAGACAAGCATGACAGACCACGGGAAAGAACAGCTGACATGTGAGGAGAGTACTTCTTCCCATTTCAGATTTGTGATGATGACCAGTAACGGTCATCTAAGGCAATATGGCAAATATGAAAAAGTCAACATCTGTCTTCTCTTGACAACTGGATGAGCACACATTGTGCTACCAAATATTGGGTGAACTAAAAAGTGAGTTCCATTCTTTCCTGTGACATGGAAATAAGTTAAATATCATAACCAAAATAAGTGATTAGGAGATTACATCAACTACAACATGAAAACCTAGATGTAGACATGAGATGACACAGTATGCTGAAGATCAGAGTGACTAAGGTGTCCACACCACCCAAAGTGACCCACAGAGTCAGTGAAATCCCTATCTAAGGTTAAATTGTGTTTTGTAAAGATATTTTTAAAGATCCTAAAATTGTCTAAGATTATGTATGATTCTGAATAACCAACCAACTTTGCAACAGAGGAAGGAAACTGGAGAACTCATACTTCTTGACTTCAAAACTGTTGCAAGCTGCAGTAATTAAAAGTTTGGGACTTAGGGGTATAGCTCAGTGGCAGAGGTTTGGCATGTGTGAGGCCTTAAGAACCAAAAAAAGCCAAGAAAGTTTGGTACTGCCATCAAAGACAGACAAAGCAAAGAGAGGTCTCAGAAAGGACCACTGAGACACACGGTCAAGAGGATTGTAGGGGACACACAACCTCCTTAACAGTGATGAGATAATTAAACACACACATAGTCACATGCAGGAGAATGCAGACCCAGACCCAGATGGGCAATAAGTGCTGCAAAGATGCCCAACAGCACAGGCACACTGTAAACAGCAGCTTGGTGTGGCGGTATCTGCTCATAGTCCAAGCATTCCAGAGCTGAGGCAGGAGAAGTGCTAGTTTGAGGCCAGCTTGGAATAAATAGTATCTTACACAACCCAAACCAAACAAACCCAGAACTCCCACAATGCGATGCTACTTCATGGCCTCCAGGACCCCCCAATAGGAATGAAAAGTGTCCCAGCCTTCTGAAAACAGTTCTCCCAGAGTTCCCAGTTCCCACCTCATCTAGCAATTCCCTGCTCACATACACACATCTGAAAAAAAAAACAAAATCCAATGTCTACACACAAAGTTGAAATAAATATTCACAGCAGCATTATTCCTAATAGAAAAGCCATAGAAAAATCTACATGTCCATCAATTGATGAACATATTAAAATGTAGCACTATCCATACAATGGAATATTTTTCAGACATATAAATAAAGAAAACACTAACGTATGATGAATGCAACAACATGGATGAACCTTGAAAAGCATGCATTTATACGTAATGCTCAGATTAAGCAATCTACAGATTAGTGATTGTCTTGGCTAGGAGAACTAAGAGAAATGGGAAGTGACTGCTTATGGTGCTTATTTTAAAACATTGCCAAGAACAAAGAACAGGCATTAAAAGTCAGGTGGATCTCTGTGAGTTTGAGTCCAGCCTGGACTACAAAGCAAGTTCCAGGACAGCCAGAGCTGTTACACAGAGAATCCTATCTTGAAAACAAAAAATTCTTTCAAAAAATGTACTCTTCTTGCTAATAGTAACACCCCCAAAGGCAAGAGAGTGTGTGGTAATACCAATATTACCGACCACTAAGAAGATGCTTACCATGTGCCTTAGAAAGTCACTAACCCACCCCACAAAGCTGCACTTCCCATCACTAGCCTCAAACAGACTGCTCCACCAGAACTCACTACTTACACAGACATGAACTAAACAATCTGCTTGCTTGGGAAATGGTTTCTATATAATTAGAGACAACAGGAGTCAGCATTGACTGTCAGAGGAATCTACAGCTCCTTTAAATGTGGCTCAGTTATAGGACTTAAACTGCACAACTCCAAGAGTTACACTGCACCGTATCACTGCGAGTCCACAACGCAGATGGACTGACAGAGATGCATGTCAGAGACGGTAAGAGCGGGGCAGCCACAGGATACAGCTTGGAACTGATTTCTTTTCCCCTAAGAGAAACCACAGGCACACCTTCACAGAGCGAGAAGGAGCCTGGTGAGGAAGTGACTGATGGGAACACATGGGATGAGTTCTGTGTTCTAACTGGAGCCCAGCGTAGTGCCCTCACCTGATGACCTCTTGGCATAGCGCCTCCACTACAGGTGGTAACCTGACAGAGACACCAAGGCTGTCTCTGCTGCCCCCCTCTCCTTCCCCAGGATGAGGCCTTCACTCACTTCCATGTCATCTTCCTTTTTCCTCTTGTTTACCGACTCACTTCCTTCTTCCTCTTCCTCTTCCTCCTCTATGATCCCCTCTACTATGGATTTGGAGCCTTCTGGACTGGTAATACCTTCACACCTAGATTGAAAAAACACTCTCATGAATGTCTCATCAAATTATCTTAGATATCCCTTTGCCAATAAGGACCCATAAAAAGTGAAGGGCATTTTCCAAGACAAGACAGTTGAGGTTTCCCTGGATTATTCATATAACCCTCATGGTGATTCTATGAAGTAGTCCTGAAGAGTTAAGACAAAGTTGTGAGTGAGTAAGGCTGGATATAAATTCGGCCCCAACAACCCCCAAAGCAAAGCAGCTCCCTCTCACAAAAGAACAAGGCCCAAAGAGCACAGTAAAAAGTTCTGTGTTACAGCCGCCATATAGAAACTGGCAAGTACAATGACCATGGCTGGCAGAACCCTGCACATTGGAACATCGGATCCAAACAATTTTCTTCTTCTTTCTTCTTCTTCTTCTTCTTCTTCTTGTTCTTCCTCCTCCTCCTCCTCCTCCTCCTCCTCCTCCTCCTCCTCCTCCTTTTGTTGTTTCTTTTGAGACAGGGTTTCTGTGTTGTTCTAGTGCCTGTCCTGGACTAGCTCTGTAGACCAGGCTGGCCTTGAACTCAGAGATCCACCTGGCTCTGCCTCCTGAGTGCTGGGGTTAAAGGCGTGTGCCACCACAGCCCAGCTCATTTTCTTTTTTAAAAACAGTATCTACACAAACAAGACATGACAGCATAAAAAGAGACTTGTTGGCAAAAAGGGGATGAGAGTGGGTAAATAGGGGTGAGAAATGACATAATCTTTATTTACATGTATGCAACTGTCAAATCTAAAAAATTAAACAAGCAAACAATCACAAAAATGGAACCTCTTTACTATATAATTAGGGAGAAAAATCACTTTATATGAACAGCTGGTACCATGATTCCTTTTAGAGAAAACTCAATGGAAAAAGTATATAGAAAGGTATTAATGTGGGTTCTAAGGCCTGGAGGTAGCTAGAGGCGGGGTTTGCCATGCATGAGAGACAGTTGATTTTGACAAGAGAAACAGAGACTAGGAAGGGTGGGGGAGGGAGAGACAGACGGGTCAACTCTAGTCCAGCACTGTCCGGTGGCGGATCTCTGTTATTTGCCATCTACTGCAGGCAGGCGCTTCTCACTGAGGGCTGAGCATGGCACTGAACTATGGGAATAGCAGTGAGCCATTAGGAGAGATCGACTGCTCTGTTCCTTTAACAGACAGCAGTAGTAGTCTTCCCGTAGGCCTTTCACAAAATGCACTCCGTGGTTTTCATGCGCTTTTTTTGTTGTTTTGTTTTTTGTCTTTTTTTTAGTTTGTGTGTGGTTTGAAGGAAAGTGGCCCCACAGGGAATGGCACTATCAGGAGGTGTGGCCTTGTTGGAGGAGTGTGTCACTGTGGAGGCGGGCTTTGAGCTCTCTTTTGCTCAAGCTTCCCTCAGTGTGACACAGTCAGCTGACTTCCTGTTGCCCGCAAGATGTAGCACTCTCAGCCCCAGCAACACATCTGCGTGCACACCAACTTACTCCCCACCATGATAACAGACTGAACCTCTGAAACTGTAAGCAAGCCACCTCAATTAAATGTTTTCTTTGTAACCGTGGCCATGGTGTCTCTTCACAGCAATGAAAACCCTAACCAAGACATTTTGTCTGTTTTGGTTTTAGTTTTTTGTTGTTTTTCCTTTTTGAAACAAAGAGAAATAACATAACGTTGGGTGGGTAGAGAGTTAGAAGTCAGGGAGAAGAAAGAGTATGATCAAGGCAGACTGTCTAAAAATTATTTCTAAAATAAATTTTTTTTTTAAATTGAAGGGAAAGTAGCGGATTTTTATGAGCAGCAACTTTCCTTTTCTAGCATTAAAACAGGGTAAAGTGTGTGCACAATGTTAAGCACTCACTAACAATCCTATTAAACTTGAGATGAGCCAAATTTCACATTAAGTAAAATTATTATAACAAAAACCATGTACTTTGATGTCCAAAGCCCATGGATAAGAAAGCTCAAGGCCATGTCGCCATGATTAAAAAGAGCAGAAAGGCCACAGAAGCATGCGCAGCCACACACACACACTCACACCTAGGCAGGCCGACAGCATAGTGTGGAAGTCACTTGCCACAGATGCCTGAGGACCTGTATTCCATCCCAGGTAATCCAGCCAAGGAACCCATGTAAAGACGGAAGCAACCAACCTAAGAACCAAGCTAAGTTGTTCTGTGACCTCCACAACATGCCCTTCCCACACAGCCTTTTTTTTATTTGGTGAAAAAGGGAAATAGGACTTGAAATAAAACTTAAAACCACTGGACTTCTATATACAACCTGTGCAGCTTCTTCCCAAAATGCTTTACCACTGTTCACATGTATCAGATTTCAAAATATTAGGCATTGAAAGAGACAATCTCATTCCTGCACCACTTTTACATTCTCTCTCCCTAACATTACTACTGAAATTACCTTCTGTAGGCATGAACTCTACACCACAGGCCTTGACGTCAAACACACCAGTTTAAATCTCAGCTCTATCCTCTTATGTCTCAGATCTCCATTTTCTCACCCGTAAGACAATATTGAATACAGTGGAAGGATTTGTTTGACAAGTCTGGATTGTGGGAAATTCCACATGGCCAACTAGTTTCCTCAAAACTCTACTTGGCAGTGTGGCAGAAGAGGGAGGAGGGAGAGAATGCAGAACCTGCACGTTTAGACCCTCAAGAAGTACATCAGCAGACTGCTCATGCCTATTTTGATGTTCACTTTTCACTTATGAATTAAACAGCAGGGCAACTAAGTCTAACAGTAATGTAGCACACATTTCCAAAAGGCCAGAAAAGATTTTGAGTGATTTCACCATGAGATGAACATTCAAGGTGATAGATATGCTAATTACTCTGAATTAATCATTATAAAATATGCACACACAATTATTATCTGTAAATCAAAAAATTTACAAAAATTTGAGACAATATTACTGCTTAGAGTACTTAATTAATGCTATTAGATTCTGAATTTAGGTGTGATAATGTCATTATTATTATGTTTACTATTTTCTTCCAGTGCATAAGGAATTCTTACAGGAGGAATCGGATCTGGCTGGAGTCTACCTCGCGATATTTGAGATTAGGGGAATAAACAGGCATGCAGACTAAACGAGACTGGCTACAAGTTAAAGCACTACAAATGGGCACCAACCACACGACGTTCCTTGAGTTACACTAAGATGTAGTTTTTCAGAATTCAAGATCTCATAAACAAGACTGTGCACATTAAATACGCTGCATAGTCCCTAGCAATGAGCAGTACATGATGCTGTTATCTAACTCCAGCACTCCTGTCTGGCCTAGTGGATAATGTTTTCTCAATTAACGTTTATTTTGTGGCTATTACACAAAGGACTCCTGCAAATCCATCAAGAAAGATCAATTAGGCTGATTAACTTTAGCTCAGCCTTTGAGTCTGGCTTTTATTCTGGCTCTGCCAGAATTTTCATACTCGGGTTTGGGTTTCATCCAGAATTCGGCTCACTGACACCATAATGGTTAACACAGGACCACTAGAGTGGATACTTAGTTTAAATGTTTCCTCACTGGAATTTGCCCACTCTAACAACAGGAGCTGTGCTAATGTAATCCAGTAGTTAAAGAAAACACTACCAGGCTTCAGCGTTTCTAAAAACAAAACAGAAAAAACAGCTAGGAAGATCATCTCCATGGCTAGCCTAACAGAACTCATCTGTGATTTGATCTAAACTAGTGAAGACATAAGAATAAGTGTAGGGACAAAGGAGCCCCAATTCTCCCCTGTCTGTCATCCTCTAACCAGACAAAGAGATAATAAAGGACTTACTGTTTGACTTGGCCGACCATTGAGACTCGGGCAGACTCTAGGTTTCGAATCTGACCACTCTTCACACTAGGAAAGGAGGAAAGGAGAGAGGTTCCTCAGCACTCATCTCAGCACAACCCCAGGAAGGGTCATTTAGATTTTGTGGGATCTGACAGAAAGCAGCAGTCACCATGTGCAGACAACTGCCACTCTTTCCCTGGCTATTTCAACCATAAGTAAAGAAACCGCAGCATCTCAGAGGGTTCATGAACAGCACTGAAGAGGACACACAGATAGCACTGATACGATAGAACAGGTTCAGGAAGTGCTTTATTTCCCATTTATATTCCAACTGAAAAAGTCTGCCCAGGTTCACAGCACTGAGCACTGAATGGAAGGGAGAAGTTAGCCACAAAAGGACAGCACAGCAGAGCACTGTGGACAGCTGGACAGCCAGACAGCCGGCTCGATGTGAAGCTGAAGGCACTGGGAATGAGTTAGCAGGAGGAGGATTCTGAGAGCACTGAGTGCGAGGAACAGAGTGATGCAAACACCCAGGAGGACTGGGACAGAGCAGGGCTGGCAGCAGCCCAGACAGCCTCCAGGGAGGGCCCTGTAAGCTGCTCTAGTTGGAATGGGCGCCCAAAGCTCATTCCCTAGGAACCGGATTCTTACTGCATTAGTAGAGATGGGGCCTTGAAGACATCATCAGGTTAGGCTCTTCCTTCAGGAACAGGCTAAGATCTTTATCACAGAAACAGTTCACTGGGCTGGAGGGATGGCTCAGAGGTTAAACAGTGCTTGCTGTACTCCAAGGGACCAGAGCACCCATGTCAGGCAGCTCACATGTTTAACTCTAGCTCCAGGGGATCTGATCCCTCTTCGGGCCTCTGTGGGTACCCACACACAATTCTTTACTGGCAATTGTGTATCTGTGTGACACACACATATCCATAAATGAAAAAATAAATCTTAAAAAAAAAAAGAGGAGGTTTGCTATAAAGTAAGTTTGAGGTTGAAGAGATGGCTCCGTGAGTCCAGGTGCTTTCACACCAAGATTTACTTCTGCAGAGAGCAGCAGAAATGTCCCACTCATCTGTGAATCTTCATCTTCTAGCATGAAGTAAATTTCATACAAACTTATAAAATTATCAGTTGGACTAATGAATATATTCAGTGATGACACCCTTTAACAGAAGCCACAGGCAATTCTGTCAACAATTTTTATAAAAACTACTTAAGGTTCTTTCGGTTTGTTTTCCCCACAAATCCAAATAATTCTAGAGAACAGAACCTGCACCTGTCCTGTCATTCTAGAGAACAGAACCTGCACCTGTCCTGTAATTCTGGAGAACAGAACCCGCACCTGTCCTGTCTTTGTGGAGAACAGAACCTGCACCTGTCCTGCTCATTCTGGAGAACAGAACCTGCACCTGTCCTGTAATTCTGGAGAACAGAACCTGCACCTGTCCTGTAATTCTGGAGAACAGAACCTGCACCTGTCCTGTCTTTGTGGAGAACAGAACCTGCACCTGCCTGTCATTCTGGAGAACAGAACCCGCACCTGTCCTGTCTTTGTGGAGAACAGAACCTGCACCTGCCTGTCATTCTGGAGAACAGAACCCGCACCTGTCCTGTCTTTGTGGAGAACAGAACCTGCACCTGCCTGTCATTCTGGAGAACAGAACCCGCACCTGTCCTGTCTTTGTGGAGAACAGAACCTGCACCTGCACCTGCCTGTCATTCTGGAGAACAGAACCCGCACCTGTCCTGTCATTCTGGAGAACAGAACCCGCACCTGTCCTGTCTTTGTGGAGAACAGAACCTGCACCTGCCTGTCATTCTGGAGAACAGAACCTGCACCTGTCCTGTTCATTCTAGAGGACAGAACCCGCACCTGTCCTGTCATTCTAGAGAACAGAACCTGCATCTGTCCTGTTATTCTAGAAACAGAACCTGCACCTGTCCTGTCATTCTAGAGAACAGAACCAGAACCTGTCCTGTAATTGTGGAGAACAGAACCCGAACCTGTCCTGTTCATTCTAGAGAACAGAACCTGCACCTGTCCTGTTCATTCAAGAGAACAGAACCTGCACCTGTCCTGTCATTCAAGAGAACAGAACCTGCACCTGTCCTGTAATTGTGGAGAACAGAATCCGTACCTGTCCTGTCATTCTAGAGAACAGAACCTGCACCTGTCCTGCCATTCTAGAGAACAGAACTTGTACCTGTCCTGTCATTCTAGAGAACAGAACCTGCACCTGTCCTGTTCATTCAAGAGAACAGAACCTGCACCTGTCCTGTCATTCTAGAGAACAGAACCCGCACCTGTCCTGCCATTCTAGAGAACAGAACCCACACCTGTCCTGTCATTCTAGAGAACAGAACCTGCACCTGTCCTGTTATTCTAGAGAACAGAACCCACACCTGTCCTGTCATTCTAGAGAACAGAACCAGAACCTGTCCTGTAATTGTGGAGAACAGAACCCGAACCTGTCCTGTTCATTCTAGAGAACAGAACCCGTACGTGTCCTGCTCATTCTAGAGAACAGAATCTTCATCTGCCCTGTAAATTCTAGAGAACAGAACCTGCCCCTGTCCTGTCATTCTAGAGAACAGAACCTCCACTTGCTGTTTCTTCACCATTTTATGTAAAATACAAAAAATAAATGTAGAACCAGGAGCTTCAGATGTGGAGAAGGCCTTGGAGACCACCTGGTCCAAGTTCTCACCTTTGGGGCAAAAATCTGCTAGAGAGCAGGTGGCCTATTAGTACTAATATCCTAGGAGATGCTATATCAATCAGGAATGTACACTTTGCAGATGACCAAGTTAAAATACTCTGCTTTAAAACTATTTCCTTACATGCTATCATACAAAGGCTTAGAAAGTCACCTTCTGTTTATCTTAGTACTTGAGCTGAGAGAGAGAGAGAGAGACAGACAGAGAGAGAGAGAGAGACAGAGAGAGAGACAGAGAGAGAGAGAGAGAAATGCTACAACACAACATTTAAAATTGAAACAGCTTAGATTTGTGGGTTACCTCCATTCAATAGCGTTCTCCAGAGACTTGAAGGTTTTAGGACGACCACGCAAGAAATTCTGCATGCTATTAAGTGCATCCATGGCTGTACCTGATGTTAAACAAAAATTTTAACCACATCAATATACTTTTTTGTTTTCTTGCCATGTAATTCTACAAAGTACTTATTTTTCCTTTTTAGGTTAGTGCACAAAATTCTGGTTTTCACCATGTCTATGTCATTACACTTTGTTCTCTATTGCTTCCTCCCTGGCTCCCCTTTCATGCCCCACTCCAGATGGTTCTTTCTCCCCCGAGTTAAGTCCACTCTTGCTCTCCTATCATATGTATTCCAGGTTACCTCTCTCACTCCCTGTAAGATTTCATTCTCTCTCTCTCTGTCTCTCTGCCTCTCTGTCTCTGTCTGTCTCTGTCTGTCTCTCTCTCTCTCTCTCTCTCTCTCACACACACACACACACACACACACACACACTATTTTAAATTTAGTTTCCACATATGAGGGAAAACATGGTATTTCTCTGAGTTTGGCTTATTTTGCTTAACATAGTGATTTCCAGTTACATCTGTTTTCCTGCAAATGTCATTACTTTATTTTTCTTATGGCTGCATAACATTTTATTGTGCATATGTACCACATTTTCTTTATCTATCATCTATCGTGGACATCTAGGCTAGTTCCATTTTCTGGCTACTGAGAACACAGAAGCTATAAACATAGATGTGCAAGTCTCTGGGATGCTGACTTAAGAGTCTTTCAGGTATATATCCAAAAAAAGTAGAGCTGGGTTAGAGGATAGATCTATTTTTTGAGGAACCTCCATTTTGATTTCCAATGTGGCTACACAAATTTACATTTCAGTCAGCAACGAATAAAAGTCTCTCTTTCCCCATATCCTTAACAGCATGTAATCAATTATTTTATTGATAACAAGCATCATCCCTGAGTGGGGTGAGTGGAATCTCAAAATAGTTTTAAATTGCAACACAAACCAGCTTCCACTATGGCTCTCAGTAATTCTTGACTACTGGTATCTACTCCTTGTGTGGCACACCCCAGTGAATATAAGCTGGCCTGTACAAGCAGCAGTGAGATTCTCAGGGTAAGTCAGAAAATAAAAAGCAGTTTCTTTCTAAACAGTTAAATAAAACTAAAAGACATGATTAGAAATACCATACAGCCGCCAGGCGGTGGTGGCACACGCCTTTAATCCCAGCACTTGGGAGGCAGAGGCAGGCGGATCTTTGTGAGTTCGAGGCCAGCCTGGTCTACAAAGTGAGTTCCAGGAAAGGCGCAAAACTACACAGAGAAACCTTGTCTCAAAAAACCAAAAAAGAAAGAAAGAAAGAAAGAAAGAAAGAAAGAAAGAAAGAAAGAAAGAAAGGATATATCATACAGCCATAAAAAGGTGTTAATGAAGCGTTTCTGATAACATAAGAACATGGATGTATAACTTTATAAAGGTACAAAGACATAGGGACATACTTCAAGATGAGTGAAATTGAGAATAAATATGGCTAAGGTAATAATGTGCCAGAGATGTCTCTTCTAAATTACTGAATCTGATTTGGTCAGTATTAAGAAAACTTACCTTCCACAACATCAATCATACAGAGGCCCAAGAGGCTTGGCACCAGGTTAGCTGATGCTGTGTGTACTGCTATGGCACCGCCCATGCTGTGCCCAATCAGCATGACAGGAGGAGGGAGGTCCCCGTACATGGCTTCAACCACATTGCCAACATCTCTGCAAAGAGAGAAAAATCTTAAGAGTGCTGGAGGACACCAAAAATAGCTTTCTTTCTCAATTCCTTCTTTTGGACGGTAAATAATAGTTGTGGGAAATGGTAAAGATCTACAGAGCCACCCTACAAACACACCTATGTGAGTCTGCTTACATGGTTCCTAGTGTCTATGCAGATAGCCACACACCCAGTTCTTCAGAAAAATGGAAGGTTAAGGACTAAGAACCCCAATTTCTGATCTTTCTTTATATCAACCTTTTATCACCCTACACATCTAGTACATTCATATAAACATATAACTGTATGTTTAACCTAAGCTTGGCATTCTGGAGACATAATTTACTCTAAGCCTCTGTTTTCCCATATATGATACAACAAAGCTTGGAGTAATAAGATAACTATCAGCCTCAGTTTATGTATGTTACACTTGTGTATGTGTGCATGAGTGTGTGTATGTGTGCATGTGTGTGTGTGTGCGTGTGTGCGTGCGTTTTGTGTGTGTGTGTGTGTGTGTGTGTGTGTGTATCATGGCACACATGGAAGTCAGAGGACAATTTGCAAGAGTTACTTTGAGCAATGAGTGAGAAGTGAATGTAAAACTGTTATCCAAAAATTAAAGGACTATTCAAAAGAAAAGACTCAGAAAAAAGAAAAAGAAATCAAAGCTTCCTTCACAGCAGCATTGCTTCTAAAGACAAGACACCCTGTGAAAGACAAAGTGATATTAGTGGAAGAAAAAACTGTAATTTATTCAGTGTTGCTATGATCACTGAATGTCTCTCTCAAATTCAGATATTATTATTATTTGAAAGTTTGCAGTGTATGTGTTGGAAGAACAAACATGGATAAAAATTCAGCATTGCATTCAGAACTAAAAGGATACTCAGTATTCATTCTTACTGGCTTTTGTTCTAGTTAATAGTAGTTAAAGGCAGGACATACAAAAGTGACTGGGTCATAAGGGGCTTGCCTCATGAGTGGATTAACCCCTTTACAGATTAATGAGTGAATCACCTGTTATAAAGAGTGTTCTCTCTGGCTCACTGCTGTCTCACCATGTAAAATCCTCCACCATGGTATAATTCAATACTAGCATCAGGCTCTAGACTTTCCAGCCTCTAGAACTTGGAGCCTAAATAAACCACCATTCTTTATGACTCCACCAAATTTGTGGTCTCAGTGATGCAGCAATGGAAGGCAAGTACCCATCATGCACTATGAGCTTTCTGTGTCATCTAATGTAATTCTTCAACAGCCTTGTCTGAAAGGGTCCTTACGACTATTCTACAAGGAAGAAACTCAGATGCATTTACCAGCTGCAGACAAAGCCAAGGCAATTAAGCTTACTGGGTCTACCAAAATGTCATTGCATTTACACCAAAGTAAAAAAATAAAAATAAATTAAAAAGCTGCTGATTTCTGCTACCACATTTAGTATATTTAAAGCCCTTTCCCTTGGAATCCAGCACTGTGGATCCAGAGTGACTCCATGAAGTCAACCCCATGATGCCTTGGCTCAGAGACTACTAGTAAATTTCAGGAACAGAGATGACTTAGAGAAGGAATAGTCTCTGGAACAAGTAATGTAGGAGATTTATACAGTTTCAGAAAAGTAAAATCAAGTAGTATTCCTATACATCAATATGACAAAACAGAAAAAAAAAAAACCTGTAGACTCATTCTCATGTAAAGATATATATATATGTACTTACACAGACAGACATGGACTAGAGAGTCAATTAATTAATCTCAAGCCATTTATGTTATGATTCTTTTATTTGGGGGGCAAATCTTTTTTTTAAAAAAAAGGTTAAAATTTAGAGCAAATATCAATATATACATTCCAGAATACTTCACAATTCTAACAAAAGTTTAGCTGCTATGGATAAAATGAATAAAATAAAATGTTCTGGAAGGCATCAAATTCCACATCTTAAAATATGCATTAACTGAGTTAGACATTCTCTATGAAAGTTGTTAACATATGAGGGTAGACAGGGTTTAAAATGCATTAACAACTGGGGCTGGATAGATGGCTGCAACCAGGCAGTGGTGAGTATATCTTTAATCCCAGCACTGGGGATGCAAAGACATGCGGATCTCTGAGTTTGAGGCCAGCTTGGTCAAAAGAGAGAGTTCTAGGACAGCCAGAGCTACACAGAGAAAGCCCGTTTTTAAAAAAAAACAAAACAAAATAAAAGAGCACTGGCTGTTCTTCCTGAGGTCCTGAGTTCATTCCCAGCAATCACATGGGGCTATAACCATTTTTACTGGGATCTGATGCCTCTTCTGGTATAAAGGAGTACATGCAGACAAAGTGATCCTCTACATAAAAATACAAAAATGTATCAACAACATCATGTCTAAGCTTAGGAAAGGTGTGTTTACCCAAGCTAAAGGTGACTGATCAATCACTAGGAACTTATTCTTATGAAAGGCAATGGTTCTCAAATACCATTTACAGGACTGACTATATCAGATTCCTTGACAGAGTATTTTAAGAATATAAATACCAGGGCTGGAGAGAGAGTTCAGCAGTTAAGAGCACTGGTTTCTCTTCCAGAAGACACAGGTTCAATTCCCAGCACCTACAGCTCATAACTTTCTGAAACTCCAATTCTAGGGCATCTGGCACCCTCTTCTGGCCCCTGCAGGCACCAGGAAAAATATGGCAAAACATTCATACTCATAAATAATAAAAATAATTTTAAGTAACTTTAAATTTAAGTCTAGATCTAAGTGCTAAAAATGCTGATTCAGCAGGCCTCAGGTAGGCCGAAGGCCCTGCATTTTTTGCTAATTCCCATGTGAGCGGATACACTGAGAGCTCTGGCAGAGACAACACTTGACTCAGAGGCCCAGTTTCTAAGTAGGTATTCTTCATACCCTGCCCTCAGCTTCCTGTGATACTAGACAAGAAATGCATACAGGCTACCTTAGTGTGCGTCCAAGGCTTCTTGTACTAAAATATTTTTCTAAGTATGAGTCCATAAAAGATACCCCCATTCCATTCAGCTCTACCAACAGAAGGAATTTTTCAAAATCCTGCACAAACTAAACAATTTTCAAGTGTTTTAAGTGATGACTCCCAGACTGGATACACCAAGAAAGATGGAGGTGGTCTTTGAGTTAAATAGTGAGGATAAACTGAGAAGAGAGAAGAGAGTGAATCTGTGTGTTAACGACTGTCAGACAATTTACCAGCAGCATGATAAAACTGTACCACCATTTACAGTGGTGACAAGACTTAGGGAATCTATCAGTGTTTGTGCCTTACTTTGCCATCGTTTCTGCTGACAGGTCTTCAGAATTCTTGACTTTAGTTTCTCCTAAAAAGAAAATATTTTTAAGATAAATTTTCAGTGATAGGAATCACAAAACCAAGAGTAATGGAATGGGGACTTTATATATTTTAAAGATAGATTTAGCAAGGATGTTCTATATTCCAGATAAATCTTTATGGTTAGCTATTCTAAAGAGGATAATTATAGCAGTCTACCTCCAAGCTAGGATTTCTTCCAAAAGACCCAAACAGGGTACACAAGGTTCATTTGTTGCCAACTAACATTGTGACCATTTGGGCTTCTTTAAGGGGCTGGGTGACCGCATGGGTCAGTGGCCACGAGCGCTGGACTCACCGTGACTCCGAAGATCCAGAGCTACGATCCTGCACTGCACTCTACTGATGATTGCTGCCTGGAAGGAAAAGAACAAAGAGGGAAGATACAGGTTTTGCCCAGTTACCATGACTTTGTTAAGTGAACTGCGGTCATAATTCAAGAGAACTAAAAACTTGTCGTATCACAAAGGCTTCCTTTCCAGCATAACAAAAGAACAATGATTTTCTGTGTTTCTGAAAACACTGTAGTCTGTCTCCAACTTAAAAATAAACTTATCCAAACCCTCCTTAAATCGTCCCTCTTCCTAGGCTTCCTCACACAGTATGAGCACTTCCAGACACTGCCTAACGTTTTCATCCACACCCTGCACAGCTTGTCTTTATTTTAGAGCCTTGCCTAGGGGTAGATAAGGACCGTGAATCAGCTGAAATACTATTTTGGCTTAGGAATTACATGAACATGACACTTGAGTCATGAAATTACACTAAAATCAGAGAGTCATGAAATCTGATATTTACCTAAGATAGGCACAGCAGCTACTGTTTATATAAAAATGAGTATCACGGGAAAGATACAATGTTAGAGATTTAAAGAAATTTGAAATACTTCCTTCCTCAGCAAACCAGGTTTTCTGAAAGTCATGCATCACAGTGAGCAAATGTCATCTCTATCTTTTAAGAATAAAGTCACCGTCTAGTCTAACCTTCACATTTTAAGAATAAGAAAACTGAGACCAAGAAAAAGGAACTCATTTGTTTGTGGTCATATAACAAGTTGGTAGTAAAACCCAAATTATCATCATGGTAAGTTACCAACGTAAAGTAAACACATATCAGAAAACAAACCGGAGTACACTTAAAAAAAGCAGCCTCTCTCCTTCTGTTACTCCTAGTGAGCATCTCTTCCGAGTCAACAGAGCTCTGACACCCTACCATACCGTGCTGTTTGTCCCTGCGAGGTGGCTGGTATTACGGAGTTATCGGATGCACTGTGATGGTGGTAAAACCTTCCAGGCCAAAACCAATCTACAGTTTGAATATAGTTAGGGACAAAATTTTGTCAAATCTGTTTAACTGCTCCACATTTTAAAAAGTTATTACAAACAAGCAAAAGATAGGTCTGAGGTCAGTAACAGTCAATTCCGGCCTTTGGCTTGAAGGCAAAGATTTATAATCATTATGTGCCCATCAGAAAACTATGACAAGACTATTAAAAGCAGCTCCTTGTTTAGTTGTTTAAATAAATCTTTTAAAACGACATCCAAAAACTGCCACAAACCAGTAATGGGGTCACAGCAGTGACCAACACAGACAATGGCCCTGCACTCATGCTATTGACATTTTTGTATGGTTAAAAACAGACGAGAAAATAAATGAGTGCAAAGCAAATTCACAGAATACGACATGCTTTATAGACAAAGTGTGAGAGCATGCCTGTAAGTGATCTTTGGTCTTGTTTCAAACAGCACAATTTTGTTATTTATGAAGTAAGTGAAAAACAGTTGTAGTGATATATTGTTTGTAGTCTAGGAAATAAAGCTTGCCTGAAGATCAGAGGACAGAGCCAGCCACAGACTTAACCATAGACATCAGGCAGCAGTGGCACACACCTTTAATCCTACAGGAGGCAGAGGCAGAGATCCATCTGCAGTTCTGTGAGTTCAAGGCCACACTGTGCTACACGAGAGAAACAGAGCCAGTCAGTGATGGCACACACCTTTAATTCCAGCACTTGGGATCACACACCTTTAATCTCAGTGCTAGGAAGGTTGAGACAGGAAGTGATATGACTGGGCAGAGAAAGGAACATAAGGCAGGAGAAGACAGGAACTTGCTCTTTTTCAGGCTGAGGAGGTGGTGAGGTAAGAAGGTGGTGGCTGTGGCTTGCTCTGCTTCTCTGATCTTTCACCTTTCACCCTGATATCTCTAGGTTTTTATTATAAGACCAATTAAGATTCGTGCAACAAACAGCAAGAACCAGACTCACAACCGTTTCCTCAGTGGGATCTGTGCTATCAACACTATATCAATAGTAGCTAATATTTACCGAAACTGCCAAGGCTACCATTCACCTCTAAGTGCTTCCAGTGTATTACCTTCCTCCTCAGAACTCTTCAGACACAATTCTCATCATTTTACAGGGGACAAGAGTTTACAAGGAGTTAGTATCTCCCCGGGCCAGAGAGCCAATAAATGGCAGCGCCACAGCAGTCCTCAACCTTGCTGCCTAACACAAGTACCTAAGGAGCTCTGAGAAATTCTGAAAGTACAGGATAAACCCACTAAAAATTCTGATTTAAGGGAACCAGAGGAAGGGACAAGCTTATCTCAATTAGTAAGTTTTGGAACTCTGTGGGTAGCCTAAAGTATAGAGAATTAGAGATAAGATTGGAAGAAAGATCTGGGTAAGGAGGCAGGGCAGCACATTCCAGGAATTCCAGCAGTGGGGAAGCTGAAGAAGGAGGATCTAGAGCTCAAGGCCAGCCCGAGCTAAACAGCAAGACATAGTCTCCAAGGTGTGTATGTGGAGGAATCAGATCACTTTGATATCTATAAATCATCTCAGATAATTTCAGCCTGGAGAAGTAGGCTGAAAAAATAGAACACGGTACTTGTAACTGACAAATATTGAAGATGGGGAGAACATGTGCATGCTCTACATGAATAACTTCTCGTCTGGACTCAGAAAGAGGTGTGCTTGTATTCTGTTGCTGCCACAGCTGAGGGATCTCTCTAAATTTCAGTATTTTCACCTGCCCAAACTAAAGGATCACAGGAAAATTAAGCAAGACCATAGTCACTGAGGCACTGAGCAGGTGTGTAGCACAAGGCAAAGGAGATGAGGCTGCGTATTTTTCTTATTGTGGTTGATCCCTGTGGCTCACTGGTCCCAAATTCTAGAGGCATGTGAAGATGACATAAAACGATATGATGGAGAACAACCTCACGGAGAAATATCTTCATTAGTAGTTAGTGTGATTCACTAAAAGTATCATTCTGGTCTGTCAGATTCCTTATATTTAGCAAAAGTACTAGACATTTTCAAACACTGTTGGTGTCATAAATCAGTAGAACACTTTTGTACTGATTCAATTATCAAAATATTTCTACCATTTAACGGAAGAAATTGCATATTTAGAGAACCTAAGCTGAGAGGGAAATTTGTCTAGAACTAACGATCTAAGCATCTAAAATAAAAATGGCCATGTGAAAGCCAGTTCTCTAGTAAGTGACTTGACTGCAAAGCAGAATTCCTCTAGCTTTGGAGTATGTCTGTGAATACAAAAACAGTTAAAAGTGAACAGGAACTACAGCAAATACCAGAAACAGAGCCAAGTACTTTACAACATGAGAGGCATGGCTGATGACATGATTGATGCTAAGTGATCACATAAACAGGATATATCCACAAGACAGAATATGGTACAACTCTGTGAAATAATTTTCCTAGATAGTGGAAGCAGAAGGCATGCAAAATTGAGTAAGGTAGTCTGTGCTCAAGGATCTGAATGTCTAGCAGCACACCCCAATCACAGTACTCACCTCTTCCTCTGACCCTTTATGTCACTGGCCACGTGTTACAGAGTTTGGGGTTTTTCTAACCACACTATGCAACTTCTTTGCCAATGACTTGGTAAAGACTAAATAAATGACTTATTTAATGAAGATATAGGGGCTAGACATGGTGATGCAGGTCTTTAACCCCAGTATGTGGGAGGCAAGGGCAGGCAGATTTCTATGAATTCGAGGCCAGACTGGTCTAAATAGTAAGATCCAGTCTTGAAAAAAATCATATGAAAATTAAATGAACACAAAGATATATTCCTGCTTTCTTAAATAGAGTATAGCAACCAACATTTATCCTCTTCTCAACTGTTTGGGAATGATACCAACATATTTAAAGAAGGAGTACTAAACATTGACTCCCTAAAAGGCATTATATGAAGACATTCCAGAATGATAAAGCAGTGTCTGCTCTCCAGGGTCCTATGACCTAACTTATTGATCACACATCCTGATCATATCTGTGCAGCTGCATTACAACACACACCAGTTCTGTTACTAACTCAAGAACAAAACATTCCTTAAGTATAATATACCAGACATAAATAAGCTCTGACTTTTGCCTCCAGTGAGGCGTGCTCTGTAAACCACATACTGGATTTAAAAGATAGTATAACAAGGAATGTAATACATGTTGCTATGGCTCAGATGTGGTTTGAGGGTTCCCTGTAGCTGGAGATCGTCTCTCCAGGTGCCACCAAGCCCCGGCGGTCCCATAACCCACATATAAAATAATCACTCAGACGTTTATATTACTTATAAACTGTATGGCCGTGGCAGGCTTCTTGTTATCTACTTCTTTTATCTTAAATTAACCCATTTCTGTTAGTCTATAAGTTGCCATGTAGCTTGTGGCTTACCAGTACCTTACATCTTCCTTGTCATGGCAGCAGCTGGCAGTCTCTCTACCCAGCCTTCCACTTCCCACAGTTCTCCTCCTCCTTGTCCCGCCTACCCTAACCTTCTTGCCTGGCTACTGGCCAATCAGCACTTTATTTATTTTAACCAATCAGAGCAACACATTTGACATATAGACCATCCCACAGCACTTCCCCTCCCCACAAAGCTTCACAGGTCAAAATTTAATCTCTATAGTGAAGAATTAGGAAGCTAAAACTTAATCTGCTGATGTTGACAGTGTTTAGAGGCATGTGTAAAATGAATCCTAAAGGGTCTTATTAATAAAAGCAAACCTGGAGCCAGGTAGTGGAGTGAATGCTGGAAGATCAGAGAAGCAGAACAAGCCACAGCCACCTCACCTTGCCAGTTCCTCAGCTGATCCTGTTTCCTTAGACTGGAGGCCTCTGGGTCCTCATCCAAATGAATCTCAGCTGAATTGTTGCTCAAAAGCTTAAAAGCTTAACCAAGCTGTAGTTCCTCATCCTCACCCCTTAAATACCTTGCTGCCTCCTGCCATTACTTCCTGGGATTAAAGGTGTGAGTCACCAAGCTTGGCTGTTTCCAGTGTGGCCTTGAATTCACAGAGATCCCGGTGGATCTCTGCCTCTGGAATGCTAGGATTAAAAGCGTGTGCTACCACTGTCTAACATCTATATTTAATATTGTGGCTGTTCTGGTCTCTGACCCCAGGTAAGTTTATTAGGTTGCACAATAGTTTGGGGAACACAATACCACCACATTTCCCCCTTTTTTTTAAATTATAAAATTAAAAAGCTTATAACTAATACAAGAAGAACTATATCCAATAAGTATATACAATATATACAGTCAAGAATTACTTTAATGATGTCTAGTCCATTAACAATTGATGGATTCAGATGAAAAATTCCATTAATATATAACTATGTCCAGTCCATTAACATTTAACAAATTCAGAAAAAAAATTTCATTACTTATCCTATTTAAAACAAGTAGTTCCTTTTTAAAAGTAGATTCAATAATCTCTCTTTTTATCTTATTATAACCAAGCATGTCCCTTAGAAAATGATTAGGAAAAGATTCAATATCTTGAGAGAGGAGCCTGAGGACTGAATTATGTAGCTTTATTCATTTGGAAGAGACAGGGTCTTGCTAAGTAAACCAGACTCTCAAACTCATGATCTTCCTGTTGTACTATAAAACTATAGTAATAAAAATATCATGGCATTGGCATAAAAGCAGACACACTGATCAATGGAATCAAACTGAAGAACCAGACATGTGTAAATATATCTGTAAACACCCAGTTTTGTGAAGCCAAAAACACACACTGGAGAAAAGATAGCATCTTCAACAAATGGTGCAGGTCAAACTGGATTTCTGCATGAAGAAGAATGCAGACAGATCCCTGCACAAAACTCAAGTCTAAATGGATAAAGGACTTCAACATAAGGCCAGATGCCCTGAATATGAGAGAAGAGAAGTGGGGTATAGGCTTGGACTCACTGGCACAGTAAAGCACTTTCTCAATAGAACACCAATAGTGCAGGCACTAAGACCAACAATCAATAAATGGAACCTCATGAAGCTGCAAAGCTTCTGTACAGTAAAGAACACTGTCACTCAGAGGAACAGCCACAGGATGGGTAAAGGTCTTTACCAATTATACATCTGACAGGATTAGCATCTATAACTAAAAAACATGAACACTAAGAAAACAAACACCCACTTGAAAATGGGGCACAGACTAAGTAGACAGTTCTCAAAAGACAGAACACAAATGGCTAAGAACACTTAAATGTTCAACATCCTCAGCCATCAGAGAAGTGAAAATTAAAATTACTTTGAGATTTCATCTTACTCCAGGCAGACTAGCCAAGATCAATAAAAAAAAAAAAAAAATGACGAGAGCACATGCTGATGAGGATGAGGGAAAGGAACTACTTACTCATAGCTATTGACAGAGTGAACTGGTATAACCTCTATGGAGTCAGTGTGGTGTTTTTTCAGGAAGCTGGGAATCTATCTACCTTAAGATGCAACTATATCACTCTTGAGCATATATCCATTTTATTACAGAGACATCTGCTCAACCATGTTCACTGCTGCTCTATTCATAATAGCCAGAAATTGGAAACAGCCTAGATGTCCATCAACAGATGAATGGAAAATGACAACGTGGCACATTTGCATAATGGAATATTATTCAACTGTTAAGAAAAAAGAAATTATGAAATTCACAGGTAGCTGGGCAGTAGTGGCATACACTTTTAATCCCAGTACTCAGGACGCAGAGGTAGGCAGATCTCCGAGTTAGAGGCCAGCCTGGTCTATAGAGAGTGTTCCAGGGCACTTAAGGCTACACAGAGAAACCCTGTCTCAAAATGAGAAAAGAAAAAGAGAGAGAGAAAGAGAGAGAGAGAGAGAGAGAGAGAGAGAGAGAGAGAGAGAGAGGGAGAGAGAAAGGGAGGGAGGAGGGAGGAAGGAAGGAAGGAAGGAAGGAAGGAAGGAAGGAAGGAAGGAAGGAAGGAATTCACAGGTAAATGGATAGAGCTAGGGGGAGAAAATCACCATGAATGAGATAACCAGACAAATTTTATGTTTTCTTTTATATGTGGATGTTAAATTTTAAGCTTTTAATATGTGTGCTACAGTCCAAATAACCACAGAGGTTAAGTACTTAGTAAAGGACTAGCGGGGAGGAGAGGGTCTCCCAGGGAAGAGGAAATGGACTACGGTGCTAAAGAGAGACAAAGGGGGAAAATGGGAGGGTAAGCTAGGGAGGGGTGGGAGGGAAGGCTAAAGGGGGACTATGGGAGGGGCAACTAACACGAAGAGCATTTGGAAAGCCAGACGGAAACCTCCTACTGTAGAAGCTCCGAAAACATATACCTATAAGAAAGGAATCCAAATGGAGTCACCAAGTAATAGGGGAAGACAAGGTCCTAACTAGACATCTTATGCCACCCCGTAAAACCTCCAGTGCCAGGAATGCGTTACATCTTGTTAAGCCGTTGGCCAAAGAGGCTCCAGGGAAACTCCCAAACAGCAAGGAGGCTATTGATTGTTCTTCACAACCTGATGATAAGGCCCTGTTGCTGAAGATAACACTTACTATGTCATTGAACAGGGACAAGGTGATCTTGTGCCTAACTAGAAGCTTCATCCCTACTGACTAGCATGCATGGTACTGGAAGGTACTCTCTGCACAATACTAGAGGAAAAAGGTAATCATCAATATCTCCCAGCTACAAACCCTGTGACCTACAACAGTGACCTCCCCACTAGATATAGTGGTACAATAGTAGCACAAATGTTACAGGAGCAATCAACCACTTTCTGATTGGATCTAAGGCCTACTCCATGAGATGGAACCCAGATATGGCATTGCCAAAGTGGCCAAGAACCTGGGAGACTAGAGAAGTCCTGGGCCTAGGGAAAACCTACTACTATTACTCTGCTAAAGGAACACACAATAAACTGACTCCTAATGGCATACTGCTACCCATAGGTCAGTGCTTCCCTGCTCAGCCCACATCAGAGAAGTTGCTTCTGTAGTAGATGGGAATTAACACAAGGACCCACAACTGAACAATGTGAAGAGAGTGAGAGACTTCAGAAGACTTAGTCCTAAGTGGGATATCTTCATCAAAGCCCTCCCAGCAAGGCTCAGAGATTTATACGGAAGAGGAGGTGAAAAGACTCTAAAAGCCAGAGGGATGGATGACTCCAAGGAAACAGTGTCTTCCAGACATCACAGGACTAATGCACACACACAAGCTCACAGAGACTGTGGCAGTGTGCACAGGACTGACTGATGGGGTCCTAGCACTGACGGGGGGAAATGGACATGGGGTTTCATACCTAACCAAGAAGCTATCTATAATTGATACCCTCTGGCAATGGGAAAAATCACTTTTCTCCAATGGAATCTCACGGAATATATCAGCCACACTTTAGGGCAAACCCCATGTCCAGGAGTAGTTAGCCAACACAAAACAAACTCAATGGTATTTTTGTAGACTTTCTGTTTAATTTTGCTTTGTTTGGGCTTTTATTTTTTGGGGGGGGTCTTATTGGTCTTTTGTTTGTTTTGATTTTTTTTCATTTTTGTGAGTTTTTGTTTTGTTTTAATTTCATGTTTTTTATTTTGAAAGAGAGAAAGAAAAGAAACATAAAATTGGATCATTAGGGAGGTAGGGAGGATATGAGAGGAATTAGGAGAAGTTAAAAATAGGATCAAAATATATTGTATGAGAAAAAATTATCAATTAAAAAAGGAACCACCAGATAAAATAATTATGAGCCACAATAAACCTTTTATAAACCACCTCATATGTGGTACTGAGTTATTGGTAATAACAAAAAAAGGACTGAGCCATGTCAATAATTTTTATATTGATTGCCTGTTGAGATGATCAAGATGTATCATTTTGGATACAATGATTCAAACAATTTTTTTTTTTTTTTTTTTTTTAAGATTTTTGAGACAGAGTTTCTCTGTGTACTTTTGGTGCCTGTCCTGAATCTCACTCTGTAGACCAGGCTGGCCTCGAACTCACAGAGATCTGCCTGGCTCTGCCTCCTGAGTGCTGGGATTAAAAGTGTGCACCACGGCTGCCTGGCAAACAAACAAAACATTCTTAAAGATAATTTCACTTAGCAGTATATCTACTAGAAAAAATTATTTACACTAGATCTATTTGGCAGCAGTGGTCTAGAGACATGAGCGCTTGGTGCCATCAGGTAAATGATAAGCTTAGTCTACAGTAAGAGAAGGAAACAGCAAACAAAAGTCAAATCCTTTAGTGCCAAGGATTTAATACTGAATCCCAACTGTGTGCCTCCAGGAACAAAGTGAAACACTTAGGGTTGTGATTCATGACCATTTAGCTCCAGGTACCCAGTTCTTTGTCCTTTGGTGGTAATCAGAGAAAGCATGTATATTTTCCCGACACACAAGAAGAGAGCGCTTCATTTTATACACAGGTGTTGCTAGTATCTTTCTTAGAAGTATCTCCTTGCACGTAGGCTGCCTTACCCTCTAGTCAAAGATGTGATCAAGACTTACAAAGGGTAATATTCATATTAGCCCACAGCTGTACTGTAGACCTGAGCACCACAAGCCAAGAATTATTTCTCAAGAGTTCAGAGGTACAAATGTGCATACACACATACAAATTGTTTCTTAAAGCAAAATAAAATAAAGCATTACTTTAAAAAGAAGACAGTTACTATTACAGCATGGATGAGAGAGGAGTTCATGAAGATCCACCCCTAGCTGAGGCGCTATTGGCAACTGATGGCAGTTAGGGAGGGAGTCTTTTCTTCTGGGACATGGCCACTATTAGGTTGCATAGGTTCTTGTAGATGGCCCCACTTCCACGCACACACAAGCTGCGCTAACTAGACTCAATGGGTTACTTAAAAAGACATGAAGGTAGAAGTATTGGAAGGGTTGAAGAAGTAAGAGGAGGGATCTGGGTTGAATATGACCAAGATACATTGCATTCATGTATGAAATTGCCAAATGATAAAAATATTTGAAAAATAAGAAATATTTTCCAACTATTTGTAAAACATCACCATGTGCAAGGTACCATGGGAGCTCTGAAGAAAACAAAGTGAGAGGCATATTTAAAACATCTGAAATAGAATGTCTACTCATCTAATATTTAAATTACTGAGATAAAGACCCCTCTTTTGACAGGGCACAAATCCATCCATACCCCTGGCCCCAGTGTGCATATATATACAAAATGTTACAAGAACCTCTAGCTTCAAGAACAGGGGCCTTGAGCACACAATGCTAAAGCTTTGCAATCTACTTTCTCCTAGCCTTCTTCCGAAGCAACGAATGAGCATGGAAAGAACCAGGCAAGTCTACCCGAGAGAAACTAATCATACACAACACCAGTTTCTAGTATCAACGACTTACCGTGAACACTGCCCAGGAAAGGGCAGAATGGCCTCCTCCATGGAGAAGCAGCAGGACCGGACCCTCGGAACCACTCTTGTAAACTCGAAAAGTGTATGAACAGTTAAAGATAACAGATTTAAGGTTCTTATTAATCATAATATACTGATTTAAAAAGCAAACAGGCAACAACCTTATGAACACTGCAGACATAGAGGAACTTGAGCAGATGGTCCTGAGCCGTCAGGACTGTTTTGAAGCACACTGCCAGGATGCCTTCTCTCTTTTTCTCTGAAGAGGACTCAGGACTTGGTTTCTAGAAACTCAGTCACTTCAGCGTGCGAGACTGAGTATGACTTTCAGGAATTTAATCCTTAATCCCTTCCCATGTGTCAGACAACTACAGCCAAAAAAGATTCTGCAAAAGGCTCACAGGTAACAATCCATGCTACGTAAAGGACTGGTGGGGGATAGAGAGATGGACATTTACAGCACCCACGTCTGACTTAGCACCTTGCCCTTGGACTGAAGCAGTCTCTTTGAGAGGATATATCCTTGCCAGTTTCATTCTCCACTTCCACATCTTCCATTGACTCAAAGTACTGACTCCAGGGGACAGGGGAAAAGTCCCGCTTCCGTCCAGGGCTAAGGAGAGGAAGAAGAGAGAGCGGTTTCAAATAACAGGTATTATGCACAAGGCGGCGGCAAAATCTTGGTCAATAGATACTAACTGTAAATCCAAACTGAAAATAGCAAAAGTGTTTTCTCATAAAGACACAAAGAATTCATAAAGCACCATATACAATATTTAAGTAGGCCCAAACAGGTTTAAGAGTAAACATTAAGATTTTATACAATGCTAGGTGTGGTAGTGCATGCCTCTGATCCCAGCACTCGGGAGGCAGAGGCAGGTGGATCTCTGTGAGTTTGAGGCCAGCCTGGTCTACAAAGTGAGATCCAGGACAGCCAGAGATACATAGTAAGACCCTACCACCAAAACAAAATAAAACAAAAAGATTTTATACAATGAAGTCATTGATTACCTATGTATATCACAAAACCTACTTTTATCAGTGACCCTAATACACAGGCTCACTCCTCTAACTTCACTCCTATTCTAATTATTCTTAGTCACTACTATTGTCCCACACCTCTAATCTCACACTCTTCCATGTTCCCAACCAGCCAAAGGACCACCTTCACAGACACTAACTGATGATAGCAGTGTCTAGAGCTGCTTACACCGCAGTGCAATGGCTCTCTAGTCAATGGAGTACGGGTCATCATCAGAAAGCTGTAAAGAACTTAAATACCATCCACAGGGGTCAATCTGCGGCAAACAGAAGTAATCCGTAATTCTAACAAGGGACTACTGAATAGTAAAATCGTTTACATATGGATATATAGTATTTCCAAGAGTCAGGTGTGACCGTGAAAGCTTGTGATCCCAAAACTTGAGAGGTGAAGGCATGCGGACCAGGAGGAGTTCAAGGTCATTTTTGGCTACATAGGGAGTTAGAGTCCAGCCTGGGCTACATGAGGCCCTGTCAAAAGTACAAACCAAGATACACCACTAAATAAAAAGGCAAACACCATATACATCTTACTACTGGTCAAACTAATCAAGCTCTTTCTGTTGTAGAGACTAAGTAAAATAATAATTTTTTATTGGTTCTCTGAGAATTTTAAACTATTTTTTGAATACATTCATCCCTTCCCCTAGTCCTCCAAGATCTCTCCAGCTTCCCTAACTCACCCAACCTGTATGTATCCTGCCCCCCTTTTTTTCTTAACCCTGAGCACAGCTGGTGCTGCCCATGTGTTCCTGGATGTGCGCTCTTCCACTAGCATAGAGACAACTCCACAGGGATAACATCCTTAAGAACACTGACTCTCCCTCTCTCCAGCCGTCAACTGCCAGTAGCTCCTTTTACATATCCAGCAGTTGGTAGTTGCTGAGCAAATGGATAGGTCTATCTTTTAACGGAATGCGAGCCTCGGTTGAAGTTATTAATTTCAGCCCTGGCCAGTTTGTTTTATTTGGGGTTCTGCAGGAATTCCCATTGGAACCCTAGAAGCAGAACATCTAATTCCACTTGCTCCTTAGTCACTCACAAACACAAGGATGCATATGCTAATTTCACAACCACAACACAGCCTACCAAACTTATCACAGGTAACAGATTGTACAGCTCCAGTGTAAGCTGTGATACCTGTAACAAAGAAGTAGAAGCGCTACCATTGTAGCAAAAGCACCCAACATTTTCACTGTGCACAACGGTGAGCCACCAAGCCAAATACTTTATTGGATGATTCTATTTAATCCTTACAGACATAGTTGTTTTTATCCGATTTCACAGCTCAAAAAAAGGTTTAGAGATGTAAAGTGACCAAGGTCACATGGCTAGAAAGCAATCGTGGCAGTGTTAAAATCCAGTTTCTTTATTCTCCGACTCTCTCAAGCCACCCAATGCTACATGTGTGACTCGGCTTTCTTGGTTTCTCTTCCTACTCTCTCTGCACTATGAAAGCAATAAGGACTTAGAGCACATTACCAGAGGCTTCATTTTCAGCATGCAAATATGGTCAGTTGTGCCAATGCCATTGGAACTTCTTGAGTTGGCCAAGAATCAGTCAAAGAGAACCCACTGTGTAAAATTACAAGTTATCCTAGGACTCTTCACTCCTGATTTCCTCTATTTAAAAAAAGGCACAAACAAAGCAAGGTTCCAGCTTCTACCAACTCCACGAGCCTACCTGGTTCTGGAGTCAGTGGCCCTAGACTGCTAAAGGCTGCTCTTACACATGGAGATGTCCTAGCACATCTTTGGTGTCTACTTGTGAACACATAATTATTTACATACTCCAAGACCTCAGCTGACACGAAATAGTGTCAAGGAACTTTTTTAATCTTTGTTTTCTAGTTAGACCAGAACACCTTGCATTTGAGAAATGTAGTTTGGGTTCTTGTTAAAAGTAGTTTTAGGTTTGGGGAGATGGCTCAGTAGGTAAACTGCTTGCTGGGTAAGCATGATGACCTGAGTTCATGTGATGGCTGGAACAGCGGTGCACATCTGTAGCCCCAGCAACAGTGGGCGGTAACGGTGGATGATAAGGGCCCGCTGGCCCACCAGCCTAACTGAAACAGTGAGCTCCAGGTTTGGAAAGAGACACTGTCTCAAAATAAGGTGGACAGAAGTTAAGGAAAACACCTGACACCAACCTCTGGCTTCCACACATGTGTGCATGCACACACACACAGTTCTAGATTCTTATTTTATGTATAGCTACTTTATGGCCATTATAGCCCATACAGGCCTTTTTAGCTATAATTTTAAAAATGAATTGCTGAGGTTTTTTATAATGAATAAATTTAAGAATTCTGAAGTAATAAAAGTTTTCAAAAGTATAACAAGGTTAAACTATACTTTAAAATAAAATGGTGTTCATTCAATAAAAATTTGCCAAGACTTGTACTTAAAGTTGGATCTGAAGTGAGGTGTAGGGAAATACTGGCATAGTTATAAAATCAGGAATCCTGTCTCTATTCTTAAGAAAGTACAGAGTACGTAAGTATCTAATACAACATAAAGAGTTAAAAACCCTGAGGGTTCAGCTAAAGTGCTACGGACGCTCACAAAGGGAAAGAAGATGACTTCCAGCTTGGGAAATAAAAGAGAGGTTTCAAAGAAAAACTACTCTTAGGGGACTGAAGGGCAGAATGTGGACCGTGGAAAGGAGGAGTGAGCAACAGAAAACAGGGAACAGGAGCCACCACAGACAGAGTCTGCAGCAAGAGGCACAGGAGACAAAACTGCTCACCGGGAGGAAGTGGGGACAGCTACCACAGTTTTGGGAAGCTAAGAGAAGCCAATACAATTCAAAGCACATAGCAGGGGAAAGACAGAACGTTGGCTCTAATGAAGTAGAGAATGTATGTATGTTCTTGGTGGGGTGTGCGTGTGTCTGTGTCTATGTTCATTTGTCTGTGTGTTTTTGGTGGGACTCCAAAAGTCAAAGAGGTGTTGGATAGTACAGGAAGTTAGAGGCCAATAAAATGTACAGATAAAATTCCATATGATAAAAGTGCAAGATGACATTAATTCTGGAAGAAAATATGTTTGTAACTACCTGGTTAGGAAGGGGTAAGAGCCTTGACTGGCAATGGAATTAAAAAGAAAGAACTGACCTTTGAAAAGGTAACCAACAAAACTCAGGAGTGTCTATAACATGAGGAATTTCTGACAGAATCAGAAGCAATTCTAAAGTCAAATTATTACGTCTTATTTTAAGATAACTACTTTGATAGGTTAGTGCATACAAAATTACTTTGTGTCAAAATAAAATTTATTTTAAGCCTAATAAAATGAATAAACAATTTCTATTTCCTGCTACTCTCTTGGCAGAGAGGAACCAAGTGTGGTGTGAGACACAAAGCAAATCTGACTTCTGTCTAATTCATGGACCCTTCACTGTGATCACAGACCACATTCAGAATCTTTTAAGAGCTGTGGACACTCCATGAAAATCACACATGCAGGTCCAGTGCTTACACAGTTCTCCTGCTTCAGGAATCCCATTTGCAACTGTATTAAGAGCCACAGACTGCCAACAACCTATTTCTAGAGAAAAGAAGGAAAAAAGAAAATGACAAGATAATGTACTTTTTAAAAATAGTTGTTAAACCTGCAATCATTTTTCATTTGTTACCTAATAAGTTTATTTTTAAAACCCAATTCTGTGTTTCCTGTGTGACATACACATATCACTTAATTTCTACAAGGCAAGCCTCTCCATGTCTGATGGGACTGTATCATCAACTTTACACAGGTTGGCATGAGGATTAAAGTAGCCTCCTCACTACTCATTGCTCTCAAACTAGCTTGCTCTGTTTTAGACCTTTCTAAAAAGATTTTACTTCTATATTTGCCATAGTTCTACAGCTGGTGCAACTTGGCACCAATGTGAGATCCCTGAGAGGAATACCATTCCCCCAGGTGTTCACAGAATCTGGCACATCAATAATTAACATCTGTTAACACAATTAAATGAGCCAATGAGAATATAACGCTAAGCTTGGTGTCTAAGTATATATCTATTATTACTACTATTAAATGGCTTGGAGGCTAATAAATACAATCCCCCTTACTTAAACCTAGTAAGGTTTCCAGTAAAAGAAAATGAGACACTACAAAACTATACTAACCAAGCCTGTAGTACAAGAATAAGGATAACAATCAACTCAGTCCAGAAACAAACTCTAACATTACCTGATTTTCAAAACAGAGATCAAGACAATTCAACGGAGGTCATTCACCCCACAGATGTGGGATTACTGAACACCTAAAAGCAGTTTCTACACAACTATTGCTTTCAGAAGGATCGTTAAATATATTTCATGGACAATAGCCTGGCTCTGAAGTCAAGTTATTTTGTTTACATTTCACTCCCAATAATCACATGATTTTTGAGTCACTGTAGCATCAATCTGTCACAATTTCCTCAGCAACAAGCTCCAAGAAGTGAATAGGTAACCTTCATTCCAGGACCCAGAGACAGAGAGAAACTGCCAAAGCAAAGGGCTACCTCACAGCAAAAAAGCATAAAACATACGAGGAAACAAATGGATAAAGGTTTCACATACTGAAACTACCAAAATACAGGCTGTCTTGTATATTTAAATAACTAGTAGAAGTCTAAACAAATACGACATCAAAAATGAAATAATGACAAACAAATGGTCTATTTCTAACAGATTGAGCAGAGCTAATGGAAATGCTACGTATGTGGTCATGCTGCACGGAAGGGGCTTCAGGACTCTGGCTGAAGTCTCCCTACAGCTGTCTCTGTGTGAGAAACCATCCTGTCCCACTCTTACTGTCTGGAGCTTGCATTTGACAGGGGCTTGTATGTTATTCTCTCTGCAGTTCTTTGCTGCTATTCTTTGTTTCTACACTGTTTTCTAGATATATCCAAATGAACGACAGCTGGTTGTTCACGCCTGTGGGGGTCTTGACTGACTTCAGTTACAGGTGCTTCTGATATTTAGGGAAACAATTTCTTGTCATCCCCTTACAGAGCAACATTGACCACATCTATAGCATTTCTACTGTATTAGGTGTTACAGTGACTAAGAAATACGTCAAAATGTTTAGCAACCATAGCAATTAGGCAAATGCGAATCAAAACAACTTGGGACATCATCTAGTCCCAGTCAGAATGGCAAAGATCAAAACTGACAATAAATGATGGAGGAAGGATGTGAGGAAATTCTCATTCATTGATGGTGGGCTGCAAACTGGCATAGCCTCTGGAATACAGTGTGGAGAATCCTCACAAAGGTACAAATGAATCTACCATATAACCCAGCTATAAGATCCCTGGTCATATGCCCCAAGGACTCAACATCCTCACTGCTGCTCTACTCACAACAGATAGGAAATGGAAACACAGCCCTTCAACTGACAAATGGTACCGAAAATGTGGTATCTGTGGACTATGGAATACTATTCAGCCCTACAGAAAAATGAAATAATGAAATTTACAGCTTACAGTGGATGGAACTAGAAAATACTATATTGAATGAGGTAACCCAGACCCAGAAAGACAAATGTGATATGTTCTTTCTCATCTGAGGCGCCTTGGTCCCAATCTTCAGATGTGGGTATACAGCATGAAACAGCCATGGAAACCAGGAAAATAAATATAAAGGAATTATAGGGAGAGGTCATTAGGGACAGCAAGATATGAATGGTTTGAAAGGAGAAATAGAAAAATGGGGTAGGGGCTTCAATTGGGGAGGGAGAGAGGAGGCTAAAATAACATTAAGCATGTCTGAAAAAGCCATAATGAACCCTATTATTTATTTACCTAAATTACATATAATACATCTAAGTCTATATGTATACATATACATATATAATTTGAATGAAGCTTTCCCATTTGGGCTGACAATGCTCCTCTCAAGAGCCAGAGACTATCTAATAAAAACTAATACCAGACCTGAAAAGCCCCTTTTAGTTGTTCGTCAGGGGAGTCTAAGAGACTTTCAAAACAATATAGGCTACTGCTTTTGTGCTGGTTTGCCTCCCAGAAATTGAAGTTAAGTCTGTATTGCTGAAGACACCATGCTGTGGATATCACTCTGTATAAATAAAGTGCTGATTGGCCAGTAGCCAGGCAGGAAGTATAGGGTAGGAGGGACAAGGAAGAGGAGAAGGCTGGGAACAGGAAGGCTGGGAAAGAGACTGCCAGCTGCCGCCATGACAAGCAACATGTAAAGACACTGGTAAGCCACAAGCCATGTGGCAAAGTATAGATTAATAGAAATGGGTTAATTTAAGATAGAAGAAGTAGATAACAGGAAACCTACCACGACCATACAGTTTGTAAGCAATATAAGTTTCTGTGTGTTTACTTGGTTCTGAGCATCTATGGGCCTGGTGGGTGAGAGAGATTTGTCCTGACTGTGGGCCAGGCAGGAAAACTCTAACTACAAATGGCGCCCTACGTGTTGGCTAGAGTTTCCACCTAAAACCTGAGAAAAAAGATTCTAAAACGGAGCTAAAACCAGCTTCCTAGTTGTCTCTCTCAAGTTAGCGGCAGCCTGCTAGTTTGAGCTACTATGGCGGGTTCCTGGCGTGTGCATCTGACCTGCAGTGTGGCCAGAATGAGGAATCTACAAGCAGCACTTTACTCTGCTGCATGTTGGATTTAGCCTTTGCTAGTTAAAAAAAAAAAAAAAAAGGTTTCTGGGCTATGCACTGCTTTGATAGAACTGCTTCTGACTGATAGTTGATGGTACACATGGCTCCAGACCCAGAGCTGGCAGTAAACTGTACCACCGCCATGTTGGGAAGCTGACGTGGGCAGAGCCAGCAGCCACAGCGGTGTTTCAGTCTTACAAAGATGGATATTACACAGAGAATTTGGTTTGTGTTGTCTTTGGGATTTTTAACTGCAGAAAAAGATTTGATCATAAAAGCTGCTGAGTTAAACAAATATGTAAATTTTAAAGGTACCTTGACTTCAAAATTTGTATATAAGGATATGTTGCTTTGGAAAAGAGTCTCTGCTTTTGTTTCCACAGAAAGCCAGAGGCTGTGGATTTGTCCCAGATTAAGATACATCAGGTTTGATCATCCAAGACCACCTGAAAGGTCTCCAATGACACAATGGCCCAGATGATCTGACATCCAAAATGGTTTCAAGGCAACTGGCTCAGAGGTTTACCCTCATGGACTACTCCATAATCCTAAAATTTTCTTTGTGTCCCCATAAGATACAGCGCCCCCATCCAGCAGGAAATAGTAAGAGAAACTACGCCCAAATTCCCAGCTGGCTTTGGAGATGGAATTGGCTCACTCCTTCTCTAAACCCAGACATATTGCTAAAAGAAAAGGTTAAGAGATTTTTATGTCCCAAATCAGAAGAGCCCTCTGATGTGGGACAGAAAAAAAAAACAAAAAACAGTATTTTTATTTAAAGCAGGTTGATTATAAATGTGATCTCTTTCTAAAGAAAAAAAGGGATATGATATAGATATAATAGGATGAAAGGGTAGATTAAGGAACTTACTTCTAAAGAGCAACAACTTGTTTAAAATGTTTTACATTGGTATAGATTTTAGTCTATTGATACAAACTTAAAGTTAATTTTGTTATACTGTGTGTATATTTCTACTCTTGTTTAAGATATTATGTTTGTACAGCTCATTTAAAATTGTAATGGATAATTAAAATTAGATTAATAATTGATCATCTGTGATAATCATACTCATAGCCATGTTAGTTAAGTCTTCTAGGTATACATAGAGATATTTCAGATAGATAGGTAATCTTCAAATACTTCAAAGACCTTCAGAATATGGCATTTAAAATATTTTTAAAATTTAGACTTTCTGGACAGTGAGACATGTCTGCTCCTGGCAGCACCGATTTACTTCAGAGAGGAGGATGGGCATTAAAGCCACTTCATATGGAGTTTATCTTCACCTTGGCAAAAATAGCCATTTGGGCAAGAAACTGTTCTTGCCTGGACTGCTTGATCAACTGGACATACAGGACTCATAGAAAGGTGACCACTGAACTTTGCTTGACAAAATGGTCCTTCAGGTTCCTGCTTCACAGAGGAAACTGCCAGACATTCTACAGGACACTAAGAAAAGTGACCGAGAGACTCTAGCCCTGTGGGCTGAAGACAAATGCCCCAACTTTACAAAGGAACAATAGGTGACTGTCCAGGCTGTCAGCTGTCTCTGTCTACCCTGCAAAACTCCGAAAGTTGCTTGCATCCTTCTCAGGTAACATTATATCCTTCTGAGGTCTTTGATGTAGTTGAAGACTAGATAGATATAATTTCCTCAGTTATGCTAAATGATAAGTTAGATATAAAACCTTAAACTCACAAATATAAGATATATAGGATATCTTCTTTAATATTGTAACTATAATTCTTGCTTGATAATTGTTTTGTTATCTGTAATTTTACTATGTAAAAGTTAACCCTCCTTTTTTAACAAAAAAGAAAAGGGGAAGTGCTGTGGATATCACTCTGTATAAATAAAGTGCTGATTGGCCAGTAGCCAGGCAGGAAGGATAGGGTAGGCAGGACAAGGAAGAGGAGAAGGCTGGGAACAGGAAGGCTGGGAGAGAGACTGCCAGCCGCCACATGACAAGCAACATGTAAAGACACTGGTAAGCCACAAGCCATGTGGCAAAGTATAGATGAATAGAAATGGGTTAATTTAAGATAGAAGAAGTAGATAACAAGAAACCTGCCACGACCATACAGTTTGTAAGCAATATAAGTTTCTGTGTGTTTACTTGGTGCTGAGCATCTATGGGTCTGGTGGGTGAGAGAGATTTGTCCTGACTGTGGGCCAGGCAGGAAAACTCTAACTACAACACCATGCACTTTGGATATAGGACCTCAAGAATCTGAACTAGAGCTGACCTGAAAGTCTCCTCCCCCAAGGACTAGCTTTCATATTTCATAGTACTGTATGGTGCCATGCAAGCTTTCAAGCAGGGAAGCAACCAGTAGTTGTATCCACCTGTGACACCTATTACCACAATGATGACCAGAGTAAGATATCCCAAGGGTGGCACTCTTTATTTTGGTTACCACCAGATAAAGCAGCTCTCTAATTGAACTTAAGGCCTGTGCAACTGGAGGGAAATCATACCTGATACTGGAACCTAGCCAACTGAGGCTAGTGAGGTCATGGATCTTAGAGGACCTACTCCACCACTTTACTAGACCAGCAGAACACCTAACTGCATTCTCAGGGTTTATCCTCATGCCCACAAATAAGTGTAGCTCTCACCACTTACCAAAGAAACTTCTCTTTGCAACCCTCAGAGACCATTACAGAAAACCACTGAGAACAACTGACTGTGGGGAGCTCAGTTCCAACTGATACATCCACAACACTCCTGCACCTCTGGCTCAAGGAACATCATGAATGAGGGGGCAGAAAGAATAGGAGCCAGAGGACCAGAAAATCTGCAATAAAGTGTTTACTAGAAATGGCAGGGAAGCTTCTCCCATGACACTTCTACAATATGGCTGCCTAAACATGACCTGAACAAGTACAGAAGGGGTAAATCTCACATGGTCCCACCCCTAAACAAAGAACTACAGGCAACGAAGGAATGCTAAATGCTGGAGAAATAGTCTTCTCCAAGGATGAGACCCCCTATTTATTGTTCAATACAAAAAGGCTATGAATTCAAGAAGGAGCAAGGGAAAGTACATGGTGGAGGTTGGAGGAGGAAAGGGAAAAATGATGTAATTATACCTTACCTCAAAAATCTTTTTTCTAAATCAGATGGTAGAGGTAGAGACATGGGTCAGTGGGTAAAAGCCACTCCAACACCAAAAGTGGAAAGCCATCTCTCCAAGTTGTTCTCTGATCTCTCCACACCCTGCGGCACAACCATGCCCACACATACACACATACATGATGTGTTGGCTAATCTTGGCTATCAAGTTGATCGCTACTTTGCTGAAAGTGATTTTAAGAGCTATGAATTTTGTGAAGTAGTCTTCAAATACACAGGATCATATTGTCTTCAAAAAGGGTTAACCTGACTTCTTTTCTACTTGTATCCCTTTGATTTTTTTTCTTACCACTAGGGATTCAAGCATAAGAACAGGAGTGGAGAGAGTCAACACCATTGTCATGTACTGACTTAAGAAGAAATGCTTCATTGTAAAGCAGGCTATCATTCTGCATAAATAGCCTTTACCAGGTTGAAGTAAGTTCCTTCTATTCCTGGTTTCTTCAGAACTTTTCATCACACAGGGAAGTTGAACTTACTGAAAGCCCTATTTGCGAAAGTTGAGCTAATCATGTGATTTTTGTCCTTGATTCTATTTATGTGAAGGATTATGTTTATTGATTTGCATATGCAAAGTCATCTTCACGTACTTGGAATGAAACCAATTTGATCATGATGTATGATCTTTTCATTGGTTGTGAAATATCATGTGCAAATATTTTACTCAGAATTTCCATACCGACATTTTATCAATGAGAGTGGTGTGTGGTTTTCAACTTTTGTTATTTTTTTAACCTTTTGAGGTAGTGTCTCACACTGCAGTCCTCCTACCAGAGTCTCCTGAGTGCTAGGGTTACAGCCTGTAGCACCATGCCCTGCCCTCAATTTTTGTTTTGCAAACATTAGTTTATAAAAACCAAATGCCTCCTTCAAAAATAAGAAGCAAATTAATAATATATTAGAAAAATTTCCAAATGATGTCAAAACAATTATTTACTGTACATCTCTGGTAAGACATACTTTAAGGAAAAACAGAACTAGAAAGACATTCTAGAAAGTATGTGTTAATATTACTGGTTATTTTTAATGGTTTTAATTTTGTTATACTGAATATTCCTAATCTTGATTTCAAAGTAGAGAGAGCTATGAGTGTGCTCATGATTCCTTTTGTCTCTATTACTGCTAGTTATGTCTACTGCCTTGCAAAGGCCTTCACACAATAATCAAATTAGTAGTGGTGAGTTTTTCTGGTGCCCAGGATGTGACAACTAACACCACTCACTAGCAGTATTTACTGACCTTGTGTGTCTTTCCTCTGTCTTCAAAAACAGCAAGTAATGCGGGGCTCAAACCTCCCTCACACTCTAATCCAGTCTGCCTCTTCCTCCTCCTCCTCTTCCTCCTCCTCCCCCCACTCTAATCCAGTCTGCCTGCTCCTCTCAGAGCTGTCTGTAAGTACTCTGGGCCTAGATCATTCAAGGCACTCTTTCTATTTTGAAGTCAACTTATTACTAATTTTCTCTGCCATGTAAAAATTATATTCCCAGGTTTCATGACTGTGGATGCTGTCACTCTACCTGGTACAGGTTCCTACACTCTTTGTACCACATTAGAAGAACAACACAGAGTGGTTTAACTCCAACTTTTCTACTCAGTTACAACACCTATGGCAAAACCCTAAATAATACACTGAAAAACTTTAGTTTTAGTATGGTTGCTAAAGACAAAACCAACATTAATGAGTTATATTTCTATATAGTTATAGTTAAAAAAAAAAGAACCCTAAAACAAAATTAATAGAACAATCCTATTAAAGCATCATTGTTAAGAATACTAGAGGGCAGGGTGGGGGTGAGATGGCTCAGTAGATAAAGGAACTTATTTCAATATTCGACTGCAGTTCAATCTCCGGAGCCCATGTACAGGTGGAAGGAGAAGACTGACTCCACGAAGCTGTCCTCTGGCCTCCACAGGCACATCCCACCCCCATAACAATAGTAAATACTCATTTTTTTTTTATTTTTAAAGAGTAAACAACACTGAGGAGATGGTTCAGGTGGCAAAATGCTTGTCATACAAGTAGGAAGATCTGAGTTTGGATCCCAGCACCCAAGCAAAAGCCAGGCACAGCAGTGTGCATTTGTAACCCTAGTGCTGAGGAAGAGATGGGTGGATGTCTGGAGCTTACTGACCAGCTAGCCTTGACAAATCAGCGAGTTCCAGATTCAGTGAGAGACCCTATCTCAAAATAAGGTAGAGGCTGGAGAGCTGGCTCAGCCATTAAGAGCACTTGTTATTCTTGAGAAGGACCCAGATTCAATTCCTAGCACCTACATGGTGACTCATAACCATCTCTAACTCTAGTCCCAGGGGTCCCACACCTTCTGACCTCTTTGGGCACCAGGCAAGTATGTGGTGTGCATGTGGGCAAAGCACTTGTACACATAAACTAATAAAATAAAGAAATCTTAAAAAAATGAGGTGAAGAGTGATTGAAGACACCCAACATCGACTTATGGCTTCCATATCTACACACATGTGCATATACACATATGAACATGTACATAAACATACATCAGACACATCCATGCACACAAATACTTAGAATAAATAACCAAAGAAGAAATGTATACAACATCACTAAACAACTAAAAGGAGAAACATCTACATCCATAGATACAAAGACAAGTATTAAGAGGCAATACTCTCCAAATTAATCTACAGTCAAAGGAATGACTGTGAAGATTGCAGCCAGCTCCTCTGCAGAATCAGACTAGCTGGTCCCAAAATTCACATGGAAATGAAAGAGATCCAGAAGACTAGTTTTGTCGGTTTGAAAAGCAAGGAAGTTGTTGTAGAAATTGATGTGTGTTTATCTTTGTTGCCTCCTCCCCAACCTGTCAAAATCTCACTCAATTGTAGTAATGTGGAAAAAAGAATAAAATCAAAAGTCAAGGAAGATAGGATACAACAAGATTTAGGAAGAGAGAAAATGAACTGAATAATAAGCTGTTTTTAGAAGAGAAAAACTGAAGACTGAAGACCGTTTGTAGGCAAATGAAAGTACAAGCTAATTTGTATTGCAGCCCCATGAAGTGGAGACTCAGAGGCCCCCAAGGAGTGGGAAAATAACTGAAAAGAATTTTGCTCTGCAGCTGTAAGCAAGCCACTCTCAAATTAATGTTTTCCTTTATAAGAGTTGTCATGGTCACGGTGTCTCTTCAAGCATAAAAACTTGAGCTAAGACAGATGGCATACATGTGGAATCACTATAAACAGTGTAAAGCAATCTAACAGAAAAATCTTTATTCCAACAATTCTGGAACATCCCTTTTCATATTTAAGATAGTAATATATTGGAAATGCAGGTGGCCAAGAAACAGGCCTAACTGGACTATAACTGCCTACATGAGAGTGAACAGCAAAACTGGAAATTTCAAGATAGATGTTGACAGCTTGGGAGAAAAGCTTGGAGACTAATGTCGAGTGCTCTCTGACCACTAAGAACCGGATGGTTTGAAGGAGAGATGTGCAGTCAAATGAGGCCAGCAACAGACGGCAAAGGTAAGATGGTTTTACATAAGCATGATGCTGGTGTGTGGGCTGCTGTTTGGTTTTAAGAAACGCTCCATGGCCAATGTTCCTGCAAGGTGCAGAGAACTATATTGGTCAGAGTGATTCACAAGAGTGAAGACTAAATATGAAAATGTGTCAGGAGCACTGTGTTTTATTTTGTTCCCTTTCCCTTTCTGTATGCACTCATAAGTGAAATATGATCACTCCAACGGAGCTCACAAAAAATATGAAATTTTTATATCCAAATAGAAAATGAACTCTAAGTGATAAAGTATTATGCCATGATTTAATTGGTAGGCCTTTTTTTTTTTTTTCAAAAAAAAGGATTGATTTATTTATGTATTTTATGTATATGAGTACTCTGTCTACATGTATGCCTGCACACCAGAAGAGGGAATCTGATCTCATTATCGATGGCTATGAGCCACCATCTGGTTGCTGGGAATTGAACTCAGGACCTCTGTGAGAGTAACCAGTGCTATTAACTGTTAGGTCATCTCTCCAGCCCAAATAGGTCTTTTTCTTAATGGTTCATTTGACAACTGATGGTGCTTTGTATATGCGATATTTTCTTTATTCTCCTAATAACAAAATTGTGACTGATTTGCCTATTTAAGTCTAAACTCCCTTTGTATTTTCTTTACTCGCTTCAAAGTGGCTAGGTAATTGGAACTCACATTTGTTGGTGGAGCGAGTAACACTCAGAGACAATGAAAACATGGCGTTTCCCCAACAGTTTAGCACTTGTCCACTCTAAATTTAAATGGGCAGGAGGGGCAATAGACTTAACAGAAATGAGATTTAAAACTGACTACTGAACCAGACGTGATGGTGCACACCTGTGGTTACAGCACTGGGAGGCTGAGGCAGGAGGATCATCAGTATACAATAAACAAAGTCCTAATAAACTGTGTTATACCTGGAATAATGAGTCTGCATATACAGAATCCTATTTCTCCTCAAAACTGAGTACAACTAGTCTTATACATTTTTAGGAAATAAAGTGAAGACTGTGGTAATTATTGCTAATTAGTAAACCTAAGAAGAAAATCGTACTTTGCTTTTTAAAACCTATCTTCTTCTACAGGACAGTAGTAGTGAACCAACAGTACTGAAATAGAGTTGAAAATCATGTCTGTGGGCAAGTCCAAGCCAATCCTTCTATTTCTGTATGGCTCATGAGTTGAAAGTGATGTCTGAAAGGTAGGAAGAGAGAGAGACTGCTTAATGACATATGAAAACATTATGGTCAAGGTAGGAAGCTGCTTTGGATTCCAATTCAAACAGCTGTTTTAAAGTAATAAGAGCAAAGAACAGCTATTGATATTCAAACCTAGGTGTCTACAAATCAAGTACTATTGGAGCACAAATCCATTCACTGACTGGCTCCTTCACCCTACAACAGCAGAACTCAAGGTCTGTGACAGCCAGTCTATGAGGCCCTTCACGGAAACATTGCTGATCCTGTGTATAAAGGCAGGTGCCACAAAGGTACAACAGGAGGCTGCACTGACCAGGCCAAGCTTTAGGAGAACGTTATGTATTCACCAAATCAAATTATAAAAGTATTTCTCTAACTTGCCACTACAGAAGGAACAAAGACAGAAAACCCTTTGCACTCCAGAAGTTTGAATTTTATAAAGGGAAGCAATCAATTTGCATTAATTTACCACACGTAAGTCTGACATAGTAACAATGAAAAAGAATAAAACCAACTAGCAACACACAAAAAATTAACCAGTGAGCGGAAATGGCAGAACATGTTATGGGTGCTCAGGTGACAGGGAGAGAAAAAGAAAGGGCTGGAGCAGCCTCAAAAAGCTGCACAGGAGTGGGACTTCAGAATGTGAAGAAAAAGGGACCACAAGCAAAATAAAGGTAGCAGTTGGCACATACAAAAAGCCTTCAGTGGACTGGTCATGTTGCTCAGTGGTAAGGAACATAATGGCATTCATGCAACCTGAGTTCAAAACTCATCATCAACCAATAAATAAAATGCTAACGCCACTGTCTGAGACCTAATTACAGGGAGCTTCTGATGCTTGCACTTAAAAGTGAACAGCTTGATCTAGTCCCTAAACTTGGCAGAGTCACCAGTATGTAGGTAGAATCTCCTTACAAAATAGTTTTCAGTCAGAGAAAAAGAGATGAACAGGACAAGAGCAGAAAAAAAAAAAAAAAAGATCCTATAAAACGAAGCTGGTATAGAAATAACTGCTAATAGATATTATTCTACTATATGGACTTGCTTTCCGGTTAGGGGAATTAAAGAAGAAAAGATATTTCAGAGGCAGAGGCAGGCAACTCTGAATTTGAGGCCAGCCTAGTCTATAGAGCCAGTTCTAGGACAGATAGGACTACACAGAGAAACCCTGTCTCAAAAAAAAAAAAAAAAAAAAAAAAAATCAGGAATGGATCCTTACAATAAAGAGACCAGTAACAAGTATGATCTAGTTTTAAGTCTTATAGACACCCCTACTGTATCCACAATTTGGTGAACTAAAGTATAAATCTTATTACTCTGTAAAGTTTAATGAACTTTCACAGGAAAGGAAATACAGCTCTGATTATGCTATCTTCAAGGCACCAGTGGGGAAAAAGGTCTCTATCAGTGGTCAGCACTTAGTTTCAGAAAGGGCTGGTGATGGCTCACCAGAGAACAGTGCCATCCCCTCACTCAGCCTGATGACCTGAGTCCATCCCCAGGACCCACAGGCTGGAAGGGCAGATCAGATGCCTGCAAGTTGTCCTCTGACCTCCCACATGCGTGCTCACACAAACTAAATAAATGCAAAACTAATTTTTTAAAGGCATCAAAAACAAAAAACCAAAACCAAAACCAAAAACCTGGAAAAAATTCTATCTTAAAGAAGCTCTTGAGGAAGAGAGAGATTAGCAATGGTATGTCAGATGCATAAGTGTCTATCTACAAGGGCCAAACAGCTACAGGGGTGCAGTTCCTACTAGGAGATGCCAAAAGAAGAAAACTATACAATCTACTAAGGCAAGGGGGGAGGGGGGGGGGACTTTTATCCTGAGAGAACAAGAAAAAAGAAACATAAGTTGCAAATTTTAAGCAAATGGCTCAACTATAAATAGGCCTAATAGACCTGAAGATCTGTTTAGAGAGTTACTGATGAGGCATGACGACTTCACAGGAGCCGTCCCAGACACTCTCCACAAATGCTCTAGACCAGGAATTACAGCAGAGGCTAATACTGAAGTTTAATTGCAGCCAGCCACTTCAATCAAGGCAGTGCTGCTTTTAAGATGTCCTCAGTAGCAGTACTTTAAAGAGAACAGAAAAAAGCAACCAGATGGCTGGCTGGGAGTTGTAGTAGGATTGGAATGCCCATTACTAGTGAAAAGGATACACTCTTAAAGTGGAGGTTGCAATTCAAAAAACTATATACGATTTGAGTCAAACCATTAGAAATCATCTAACTCAAATCTTGCATTAAGGAGGAAACCGCATAGATTCTGTTATGTATCCAGCTTGGTTTTAAATTCTGCAATAATAGCATTTCCATTTTAAAGATGGCTCAGAGAGGCACTTTTTGGTAACATTGGAGATTGGATATACTCAAGCATATCTGGTGCCAGAACATTCTTCTATGATACCATGATGGTTGAGGTCCAGCCAGAGAAAAAAAATAACCAACCAGAGCTACATGGCTTTCTAATCACAGGTTTCTATTTACACCCCTAAAGGTCTGTGGTTGAGGATATGCACAGATACATGTTGTAAAAAGACTTGACAGGAAGCAACATCAGTTTTTCTGATGGGATTTGAAATAGCTGGAATTTTCTACAAATTCTCTTAGTCAATCTTCAAAATATAGTGATAGCATGTGCCGAAGATAGTAGTCGACACTGCATCTGGAACATCTAAGTGTAGCATCTAACCTTTTAATGGCTTTATTAATTAACAGCTTTTTCTTGGGATGGAAAGTGGGTCAGCAGGTAAGTGGCTGCCACCAAGTCTGACAGCCCAAGTTTGATTCCAGACTCACATGGTGGAAGGAAAGAACCACTCTGGCAAGCTGTCCTCTGACCTCCACATGTAAACTGTGGGATACCACAAACTAAAATAATTTTTAAAAAGTTTCTTTTTGGGGCTGGAGAGATTGCTCAGTTGTTAAGAGCACTGGCTGCTCTTTCAGGACCCAGGTTCAATTTCCAGCACCCACACAGCAGCTCACAACTGTCTGTAGCTCCAGTTCCAGGGAATCCAACACCCTCACACATAAATACATGCAGGCAAAAGACCAATGTCATGAAATAAAATTAAATTAAAAAAAAAAAAGAAAAAGGGAAAAAAGTTTATTTTCTAAAAGAAACTATTTCATAGCCTTAAAGGACTTTTCTTCCCCCATTCCTGCCAAATCTGCCTTCAAGTTATCACTATCACAATCAAGTTATAACTACCACTGAAGTTATGGCGAGCTCACTAGGTTTAAAAATCAAAAAACAAAAGCTAATTACTCTTTTGGAAATATAAAACTAGGTTTGCTTATAGTAGGCAATAACAGACCTTTTGTCAGAAGATCCAAGGTGAATTTTAAGTGGCTTAAATGTGGCAATTAAGAGGATGGCAGCGGGAATCACCTCCTTTACCCATGGTGTAAAGAGAAAGAGGGAATTTGTAGTTAAAACAAAATTCAAGCCAGGTGGTAGTGGCATATGCCTTTATCATAGCACTCAGGAGGCAGAGGCAAGCAGATCTCTGTGAGTTCAAGTCTAGCCTGGTCTACTGAGTGAGTTCTAGGACAGTCAGGGCTACACAGAGAAATCTTATCTTGAAAAAAAAAAAAAAAAGTCCAGGCTCTTACACTTGTTACCACTGGAACACGGGGTGGGAGTCATTGACTACCACAGACATGTCTACTTGCACGGCTCTCTCATTCTTTTCCTGACGGCAATGAATCAGAATTGGTCTGAACAAATCATAATAATCACATTCCCATGCCACTGATTTGGAAAAATAAAGATGGAATAGGCAGAATTGCAACAGCCATCACAATCACACTGTTAATAAGCAAGAGAAGAAAAGCCAAGTTGTAAGAACAGCAAAAGGAAAGTCAAATCAAGTCTGGGAACTGAATGGGAACATAATGAGGGAATCAACTCCGGACCATTCTATGAATAACAACTATCCACCCCAGGAGTGGTAGCACACACCTACAATCCTGTCATTCAGGAGGCTGAAGCCTAGTCTAAGCTACATAGTCAAGAGCCTGTCTCTGAAACAACAACAAAAGTTTATTCTGTTAGAATTAAATAAGAGAAATGTGAATGAGGGGAAAGCTAACTTTTCTATCTGTTAAAACAGATTACTAAATCTCCTCTCATGAAAAAATACAGCAATGACACAAATAATCCAACAGAAAAGGAGAAACACTTCATAAAAAATACAAATCTATGTGGAAATGTGTCACATAATTAAAATATCACTGTAATGAATGAGGAGAGAACAATTTCTTTACTAATATAAAATTTACATAATGGGAAAAGGACTTCAAAGAAATAGTATTACAAAAACCAGGCAACCTGTAGACAGCTAAAATTAGGCCTGTTCCTCACTTAACCCAACACAGTATATTTAACACAGATGTAAATGAAGCCACAAAGGCAGTAGGAAAAAACATATAGGAATTCCTTTACAACCTGAATGAGAAAGGGCTTTTATGTGACTTAAAATACAAAAGCAAGATATTCCAGATAATACATCAAAATATTTTTTTCTTTTTTTTTCTTTTTTTTTCTTTTTTTTCAGATGAACCCAGGGCCTTGTGCTTGCTAGGCAAGCACTCTACCACTGAGCTAAATCCTCAACCCTATCAAAATAATTTTAAAACAACTTTTCATGGGAAAAAGATATGCAAAATAAAAGGCAACTGGGAAACTATTTCTGATATCAATAACAAGAAAATATCCCTAATACATGAAAAGCTGTAAAGAACTATTAGCAAACTGCTTGGCAATTTCTTCAAAAGTTCAACCTAATTTACATATGACCTTATAATTCCAACCTTAGATAGCTACACAAGATAAATGTAATCATATTTCTACACAAAGATCTCTATGTAGATATTCATGATATCATTATTCCTAAGAATAATAAAGTAAAACAACCCAAGTATCCATCAACTAATTGAAAAGGGAGTATATATCCATACTATAGGATAAATTGAGTCATAGAAAGAAATGGTGATACATGCAATAACATGGATGTATCTTAAAAACATCGTGCTAAATGAAAAAACCTAGTTACCAAAGATCACAATGTCCAGAGTGGGTAAATTCATAGAAACAAAAGTAGATGAGTAGTTGCGAGGGGTTTGGAGAAGAGAGATAGCTCTAGATAGTTTCTTTATGCACAATGAAAATGGTTAGGGTTGGGGATTTAGCTCAGTGGTAGAGTGTTTGCCTAGCAAGCGCAAGGCCCTGGGTTCGATCCTCAGCTCCCCCCCCCCCAAAAAAGGGAAAGAAAATGGTTTAAAATTAGTGGGAATCATTGTGCAGCCTGGTAGTCAGAATAAAACCAATTAATTTCATCTATTTATTCATTGTGGTGCTGGGGATCAAACTCAGGGTCTCCAGCTTGCTAAACACATGGTCTACCAGCAACCTTTATCACTAGCCCAAACTGCACACATTAAAAGTATGAATTTTGCATTATTAAAATATAATTTCTGCTGGGCAGTGGTAGCACACACTTTAAATCCCATCACTTAGGAGGCAGAGGCAGGTGGATCTCTGAGTTTGAGTAAAGCCTGATCTAGAGAGCAAGTTTCAGGATAGCCAGGGGACACAGTGAACCCCTGTTTTGAAAAACAAACAAGCCAGGCGGTGGTGGTGGTGGTTCATGCCTTTAATCCCAGCACTTGGGAGGCAGAGGCAGGAGGATCTTTGTGAGTTCGAGGCCAGCCTGGTCTACAAAGCTAGTTCCAGGAAAGGTGCAAAGCTACACAGAGAAACCCTGTCTCGAAAAACTAAAAAAAAGAAAGAAAAGAAAAATAAGCAATATATAAAATCTATTTTAATATAATAATTATATTAAAATAAATTATATATGTATATGTATTATGTATGTGCATATAATCTATTTTAATATAATTTAATTTAAAAAGAAACAAGAGGGATTTAGTTTTTTAGAACTCAATCTGTGACCTCCAGCAAACCATTTTACAGTACTACTTCTTTCCTTCTGGCTGAATTAAAACCTTCCTAAGACACCTGGTGTCCATAACATTTTAAAAGTTGGACGAGAGACTACCAGAAATGAATAAACACATAGCTTGAGAGGAAAGTAGCTTGCATGGCCATAGTCTCAGCTACCAAAGGTGAGAGCATACCTAAAGACCAGAAGCTGGTGACTGGCCTGGGCAGTGTAGTGAGACCCTATAACAGAAAACCAAAGCAGCTAATAATGTAAGAATTTTATTTCACAAAATAAAAAGCCCTTCCCACAGTTCTCCAAGTGTAACATCCACTAGCTCTCAAGAGCTTACAGGTCAGGAACCTTGTATGTGTTCTCAGGTCTTAGCCCATGCTCATAGCCGTCTGAAGTCAGAAGAACTTCCAGGGTTAGACAAGAGGACACTTGAAGAGGACAAGTGACTGACGGATGGAAACGCTCAAGCTCGGTGCTAGACTTTATTTGTCTTATTCTCAATACCACACTCTTTGGTCTAAGAAGATCAGTCAACTAAAAAATCTGGAGTCCTGGGTTTGAATGCTGTTTCTGCCACTGATTCTGTGATATTAGGCAAGTCAATAGACATTTGTTAAAAGAAAATGTTACCTGAGCATATGATGCATGACTATAATCCCAGTGTTTTGTCAATTAGGAGAATTAAGGGTTTACAAGATATTGTCTCAAAAAGAAAGCGTGGGCATGGGGGAAGAAAGCAAATTAACCCTCCATCTTGCCCTGGTTTAATTCACTGGACACAAAAAAGCACTGATTTCATTATCTTAAATCATTATGGAATCATAAAATTTTTTTAAAAAAATAGTATTGGGGCTAGAGAGATAACGCAGTTAAGAGCACTCCCTGCTCTTGTGGAAGACCAGAGTTCAGATCCCAGCATCCACTTTGGGTAGCCCACAACCACCTGTAACTCCAGCTCCAGGGGATCTGACGCCCTCCTCTGCCATCACAGGGACCTGCATTCACATGTATACCCACACACGCAAAGTAATCTTTTGTTTGTTTGGTTGGTTGGTTGGTTGGTTTTGGTTTTTCGAGACAGGGTTTCTCTGTATAGCTTTGCATCTTTCCTGGAACTCGCTTTGGAGACCAGGCTGGCCTCGAACTCACAGAGATCCGCCTGCCTCTGTCTCCCAAGTGCTGGGATTAAAGGCGTGCGCCACCACCGCCCAGCCAAAGTAATCTTTTTGAAAAGTGAAACTATTGATAAACCATAAACAAGTTGAGTAATGAAGAGCTTTACTACCCTGTAGTCTTTCCAACAGTAATGGTATGCACTCAAGCAGAAGTGTTTAAGAGGTTCTCCCTGAATTTAAGCCTTTCAGAGGTGCAAGGCAAGTAAGGACCCAATCCAAAATGAGAATAGCTTCAAAAGCTGTAATAAATTCACAACTATAGGACTGTGTTATCCAAGAACATCTATCAAGGAATTATGCCCAGGATTTCAGGTCTACCCAAGAGCAGCACTGGTATACTTGAAAAGGAAATGGATCCCAACAATTAAAGCTAGTTCTACCACACACTAGTTGGATGACTTTTGATCAGGTACAAAATTCCCTTACCCATAAATGGGGGCGGAAATCTATTTCGTAGGGCTGTAAATAGACTAAACCAAATAACATAATAAAGTTGCAGTGACAATACAAAACATTTTTTAAATTAAGTGTTATTACTATATTATCCATGAATACATTGGAATTTCTAAATACAATTTGAAAAACCAAATGATGGAAACTCAAGAAAATTTATAAACTTGGAATTCATAAAATTAAAATAAACAAATGTACATAAAGTTTGGTGAAAATGAGGCAAATGCAGGAGAATCCTTCAAGTTCAAGATCAGCCTAGTCTACAATATAGTGAGTTCCAGGCCAGCCAGGACTATGAAGTAAAACTGTGTGTCCATCAAACAAAGGCAGGGAGGAAGTGGTAAGTAAAAAGCAAGTAGAAGGAGAAATAAATGGATGCTTTGAAACTGACAGAAATGTGATTTGTCAAATCAGGACTAAGAAAAATGAATCTGAGAGTGACAATATGCACAACTCAAGTTAAGTATCAGCAAGGTGATACCCATGAATCAAATCAATAGGTCTCTGTCTAGACACCTAATCATACTACGTAGAGCCATACCAATTAACTTTTAAGTGCATCTTACTTAGTAGCAGGAATATTTGAGTCTTGGTTTTCACATTTACTTGAAAATTAAAAAAAAAAAAAAAAATTCCTCTGTCTTTGAGTCTACCTTACAGTGAAAACACAGACTTCTAGGACTCTCAGGTTCCTCAACCACAAGTCACAGTAGTTAAATGGGACAGTTTCTAAGTTTTCTTTCAGCTTTATGATTCTAAGAGGAAGAGTCTCTTTTACTACTAGCATGAGACTTCTTAGAAAGCTTAGAACCAATATGGAAGCAGAAAAGGAAAATAACACTCGAGGACCACATACACATCTGCTCCTCTCTTCATCCTCTCTTCATAACACTATGACAACAAAGCATTTTTCTGCAGGTTTGGTGGCATACACCTGTAATCTTAATACATAGGTGGTCAAGGCAGGAGGATCAATTCCAAACCAACCTGGACTTCAAGCAAGACCCATATCAAAGAAAAGAAAAGAAAAGAGAAAGAGAGAGAGAGAGAGAGAGAGAGAGAGAAGAAAGAAACAAACAGCATCTTTCTAAAGCATTATCTTTTTTTTTTTTGAATAAGCAATGACCTAAATCAATAAAACCAAAACGGATAAAGTACCAGCAACTATAAAATCTTTTAATGAACAGATTTTCTCTTGGTATTGTCCCCCAATTCTTCATTTTCAGAAAACTTATTTTGATAAAGTAAGGTGCTGAGGTCTACTTAAACTTACCCCAAGCATATAGAATTGTTTTTAAAGACTAGCATTTAGATATATTTGTACAGATGAGTACCAGTATACTGAAAGTTGGAATTGTAGTTAAAAAAAAAATCAAGAATAATCATTAATTTTATATTAATTTTAAGGATATTTTCCAAAATAATGGTATAACTCAACTTCCAAATTATCTTTATTCATGTTAAAAGCTCAATCTTTATGTCTTTTCATGACCTCTCTTTATCTTATAACAAGCTTTCCATTCCCCTTCTATTATGCATCCATCAATCTATCTTCAGTCAAAGTATCTTCCACTTTTCTACTTATAGATCATAGGTCTCTTGGATTCTGACTTTTCCAATCATTTTCACCACCCCTCCCCCCCCCCCCCGTTTTTACTTTGCAGGATTCTCTGTCTCTCCATTCCTAGGTTAATCTTCACAGTATGACATCTTTGTGATCTTTTGGACATACTACCTCTTTGGAACTGCATGTATCTCTTTGGCAATCCTTTCCCCAGGAACATCTACCAGCTGATCTCTTGAATCCCAAATCCATCACATCCCTCTTTTCTCTTGATAATCAGCAATCTTCTAAACCCAATGACTATTCAATTCTCTCTACCTTCTAGCAACTCTCTTTAGGGTGTTCAACTATCGTGCTTTCTCCAGCAGCCAAGTATGCTGTAACTGGGCACAAGTCTGGCAAGGACCTAAACTTCCAAAGCGTCTCTCAGGAACTCAGCTGGTAAGCTGGGAGTGTAGCTCAGTGATATGGCATTTGTCTAGTTCTGGGCTCCATTCTCAAAACCACAAATATGAATAAATGTTTTTAAACATCTCTCTCTCTCTCTCTCTCTCTCTCTCTCTCTCTCTCTCTCTCTCTCTCTCACACACACACACACACACACACACACACACACACACACCTCCCTTTCCAGCAAACAGCTTGCCCCCATCCTATGGTTAAGTGCCTACTCTCAGTGCTTCGCTAATTCGTAACCTTGAGACCAGCACAGAGCTTCCCTCAGGCCCCCTTTGCCTGGAAAAAACAACAACAAACAATTGCCCAAATCTTTCTGTTAGCTTCCCAGATTTTACCTCCCCAGTGCTTCCATTGAACAATCCTGCTCCTCGTTATTTCTGTCTCTGGACATCAATGGTCACTGTTCCAAATTCAGCTGTCTTCCTCATCACATCCCACCTATTTCCCTAGCCTCTTGGCTCATTCCCTTTAACAGTCTCCTGGCCATGTTCTCCACCTTTCTTTAGGCCTGTTCTCCAAGCTTTTCAGGTCACTCTCTCATTCTCTGAACCCAACTCTTACATTTCTGGAAACTTTTTTTTATACCCCTCGGGTGAAAGTCTTCTTGCTCCTGGACAACTTGCTTGATCCACCAATTCCCCTCCACTTTTCTCTCAGTCACTCCCTATGCCCCTCAGCTGTGGCAGATTTCCCCTCATCTCACTGCTTCACTCCATCTCCAATCTCTCACTTCTGGAGTTGCTTCCCGTCGTCTCTTAAGTTATCCTTTCATCCTTCTCCACCTTGTCCTTATTCCTCTCTCTCTCCAACAATGTTATCCGTCCTCCGATTTCTATTCCCTTAGCGCCTCACCTAGTCCCCGAATCTGCCTTCTACTCCATCTAAACATCTCCAGGCCAACGCCAGCATTATCTCCAATTCACAGCGTCCTTTCCCATGGTACTCTGAACGCCCAGACACCATTCCCCACTGGCCTGGGCCTGGCCTCCTGGGAGAGAGGTACAAGTCACGTACCCCATCCGCATCTTGGCTCCGCTCTGACTGCCCCCGCTGCCGGGCAGAGGAGGGCGAGAGGGTAGGCGGCCGAGGTGCATGCTTTTTTCGAGGGCCGACATCAAGGAGAGGCCGCACGTCGACAACAGTGGCCGAAGCTCTGTCCCACGATACGTGCAGTCCAAGCAGTCACAGCTCACTCCTCTAACGACGCCCAGTCGCCTTTGGACAGCACCCAGACACCGGCAGCGCCGCCTACCGCCCACTGGATCAGTAAACCCCGCCCCCTCGACTCGGCGCTTCCACCGGAAGTGCGCAACAGCTTCGCACAAAGGAAACTGGGTAACGGAGTCTGCGGTTCCCTCAGACTCTTATCAGAGAACTCGACAACCCTCGACGGAAGAAGGAGTCCTCCTGAAGGCAATGCATTGTGGACAATGGAGTCCTCAAATGGTGTACCACTTTGCGCTTGCGCAGCTGCAGGTGCCCTGCCGCAACCTCGAAAAGGTAGGGAGGCAAAGCATTCTGGGTGTTGTAGTCTACACGCCGGAAAACGTATTGGCGCCTTCTCTTGGCACCGCTTTCCGGGAACTGTTGGAGGAGAGTTGCTTCTTCCTGCGTCCCAGGCTTCCCAGCGGCGCCCGTTGCCGGGGAACGCAGGCGCCGTGGGAAGGGATGGCGGGAGCACACAGCTTAGGAGCTGACACCTGCGTTGAGTTGGTCTCGAAGGGCCCGGGCTCGGCATGAAACAACGGAAAGGCCAAGGGCCTGGAGGCGGCCGTGGGCGCAAGAAGAGAGGTAACCTATCTGTCGAAAAGTTGAGGAAAGCATAAAAGGGCGAAAGGAATTCTGAAACCTCCATCCGCTCCGGTTAAACAAAACAAAAGAGGACGGAACAGAGAATATCTAGGCGACTAGAAAGTTAAAAGACAAAACTTTTTTTAAAGAACAGAAAGGAAATAGTGCCTGTGGGTCGATAAATGAGGCAATGAGGATTAGTCGGTATGGATAGGAGAACAAGAAAATTAAGAGTGTCTCTTAGGATAAGGATAAGTGTATGTGTGATAGTATGATTTGGAGCTGGGGAAATGATATCGCCCGAAGAGCCTGAGATGATGAAAGGGTGTGTGGCATAGAACTTCTTTAAATCAGTAACCCAAACTGACCAGAAGAATAGGGATTGTTGGTCGTAGTGACAGCAGTTACTGTAGGAACTCAGAGCAGATCATGAAACTGAAAACTCAATATGTGACTATCTTCATTGGGTGACCCTGACTTTTGAGATTATAATTGTCCCTTTAGTGAGGAGAACGCTGTTGAGAACAGTGATGGTTAGGGACTGAACTGAAGCCACAGTCTGGGAAAGAATCTTGTGCAGGCTATCTAAAAATCAATAAGGCAGTTTTAAGGCAAAGCCTTTCCTGCCAGGAATGATGGAGGTTCTGAGAAGATGTCCAGTGCTGATGTTCCCTGTGTCAAACCAGTCAAGCATTGGTTGATAAGAAGAAAGTCAAAGTAGAAATGCAGTGGAAGTATAGAATGACCTTGCTATGGCATTTGCATATACAGGTACACTTATTATATGCATGTATATGCATCTACTTTTATATCTCAACAGATTATCCCTGCGCTTTGTGGTGGGTCTTTTCTCCACTATACAGAGCACAAATTATTTGTTTTAGTTGAAAGAACTATTCTTATTTATTACTAATCAGATAGATTTCAGTATATTTTCTTCTTATGATATATGACCACTCCCCAAAGAAAAAGAGATAGAAAGATGTATACATAAATGTTTTTGTTGAGACAGAATCTCCCTGTGGACCCCAGGCTGGCCTTGAACTTGAGATCCTTCTGCCATAGCCTTGCAAGTATTTTTTTCTTTTAAAGGCTTCTCTAAATCTTTCAGGAAAGGTACTAATTGAAAGGAAAACCAGGGTTGCAATTAAGTGTTTCATTTGCGTTTTGATTCATCATCTTTTTGAAATCTAGTAAGATCGAAGTTAATGTAATAAACCCGGAACTAAAAAAATAGCAGCAAATCTAAAGATGTTAGTCTCCATCCTTCTTGATTGTGTGATCTTGGTAGCAAAGATGGTCTTTGCTGAAATTCTAAGTTGTGTTGATTCACACTAAATTGTGTGTCAGGGGAGCTACTGTTTCATGTTTAATGTCAGTTTTAAAATAAGAATGAGATAAAGATAATATATCGTAACTGTGGATTTGCAGCAGTATTTAACAAAACTTCCAACTGTTGTCCAACTGAATAATTATGTTTGTGTTTTTCAAGTAATATCTTTCAATTAAGGCAAAGTTTGGACTAACGTGCCTCACATGGACTGTCCCTTACTTAAAATAACCTGAATGCAACCTAAATACTTAGTTCTCCAACTCTTATAAATGACCAGGTAGGCCTGTTTTTCTAGTTACTTCTCAGTATTAGAACAGGTAAGAAAAGCCTTCTCTGTAGACACGAAGTAGTTTTGTTTATTTTCCATTCAAAGAGCATATTATGGTGTGATGGTACACACCTTTATCCCAGCTCTCAGGAGGCAGAAGTAGGTGGATTTCTGTGAATCTGAGGCTAGCCTGGTCTATGTATATGAGTTCCAGATAGACTAAGACTACCTAATGAGACCCTGTCTCAAAAAAAAAAAAAAAAAAAAAAAAAAAAAAATCCATAGTTAGTCTAGATTTTAACTCAGTTGTGTTGTATTCCTCCATAGGTTTGAGTGACATTTTGCCATCCACAAGCCTGCCACCTCTGGTTGAAGGGCAGTTACGCTGCTTTCTCAAACTTACTATTAACAAAGTTGTCTGGAAGATTGCGAAGCCTCCCACTTGTGTGCTTGTCCGAGTAAGATGGTGGGGAGAGACTTCAGATGGAACCCTCTTTTGTCCCAGGGATGCGTTGCAGACTGAACCAAAAGCTGTGAGAACGACTACCCGTTATGCTATCCGTTGTGGTCCAAAGCAGTTCACCTCGTATCTAACAGGTATGGTCTTGTTTTGTTGTCTTCACTGTAAACCTGATAGGAAACCTGCTTGCCGTCAGCAGTCTGTTATTTCAACGAAGACCGTACAGTCAAGGACAGAGACCAATGTCTTTAGATTTTGCCACTCTTTTTTAGTGCTGGGTTCATAATACTAACTTTGAATCTTACCAGATTTCAGAAAGATGATAAATCTAAATGTAAATGGTATTTATTTATAAAACTTAAATCTTCAAATGAGAAAGGTTAATGGTCAGTAAGAAAAAAGGTGTCTTTTAATACAGGAATCAACAGTCATACATTCATTTGTACATCCTGTGAGATATCTATACTTCATCTAAACATTTAAGTTGGTGTTAGGAACTGTAGGATTTGGGGAATGTACTTTCACATTTCTGACCCTCTTTCCTCTGCTATAAAGTGACATTAAATAGCTATCCTTTGACCATCTGGGTATTTTCATGAAGAAGCAAACTGGATGAGTAGAAAGAACACAGGTTTGAAGTCTAGACAGTGAAGTTTGAACTCTAGATTCAGACCTGGATTGTTGTGTGATGCTAGGAGGTTTTTGTTTGGGTTCATTTTGTTGTTGTGGTGGTGGTTGGTTTTTCAAGACGGTTTCTCAGTGTAGCCCTGGTGGTCCTTAAACTCACTCTGTAGACCAGGCTGGCCTCGAACTCAGAAATCCTCCTACCTCTGCCTACCAAATGCTGGGATTAAAGGTGTGAACCATTCAGCCAGGCTAGGAGGTTTCTTAAGAACATAGAGTCTCAGTTTCCTGTTGTGGGGAGAATAGTATGTTCCCATTAGGAATTATCATGGAACTTGATTGAAAAAATATAAAGTGATCAGTCCAGTTCCTGCTACATTGTAGGTGTGAGGTCTACAGAGATAGTACTCAAGAAACTGGGGGACAAAGTTTTCAAGTATTGTCTGTATCAAGAAGAACTCACATGAAGCATTAATGAGTGATACCAGGCAGTGTGTGAGTAAATATGCCATTACTCCATACATAGAGAATTGTGACTCTTCTAGGTTGTCAATAAAGGGCAATCGTGCAAATTATTAGGAAACCAGAATCCCACTTCTGCTTTTTATTCTTTCTACTTTATAGTGAATGAGCCATTTCATCTTTCTGATCTTTAATTTTCCTACCAGTAATTTGAAGGAGCCTAACACAGAATAATATTTCCATGCCCAAATTTCATTTTTCTAGTTAGAAATCATGGGAAAGGTAGTGTTTGAATAGGACACAGATGGGGTGAACCTTGTAAGAGATGAGCCAGCTGTCAACATAACCATGGTATGTTTTCTGGAAAATAGAGAGCTCAGATAGAGCTCAGATAGAGGGCTGGTGAGCTGGCTCAAAGGGCAGAGACACAGAGCCTGAGCACCAGAATTTGAGGCAAAGGTCCCACACGGCACAGGAAGAAAACTGGCTCCCACGGAGGTCCTGACGCCACTTGTGCACTGTGGCAGTGTCCCCTCCAACAGATAGATAAACGCAGTAGATGAACAGGAGGAGCCAAGACGTCTATACTTCTTCCATAGGAATGTCCACTATAACTGAAAACTTGGGGAGTATGACTATTTCTGAATCTGTGCGGGGGGGGGGGGGGGGGGGGGCATCAGTGCTTTTGTTCCTGTCTGTTCCCTCCTCTCTCCTGTTCCTTCTCTCCTGTTCCCTCCCCTCTCCTGTCCCCTCCTCTCTCCTGTTCCCTCCTCTCTCCTGTCCCCTCCTCTCTCCTGTCCCCTCCCCTCTCCTGTCCCCTCCTCTCTCCTGTCCCCTCCTCTCTCCTGTCCCCTCCTCTCTCCTGTCCCCTCCCCTCTCCTGTCCCCTCCCCTCTCCTGTCCCCTCCTCTCTCCTGTCCCCTCCCCTCTCCTCTCTCCTCTCTCCTGTCCCCTCCTCTCTCCTGTTCCCTCCTCTCTCCTGTTCCCTCCTCTCTCCTGTTCCCTCCTCTCTCCTGTTCCCTCCTCTCTCCTGTCCCCTCCTCTCTCCTGTTCCCTCCTCTCTCCTGTCCCCTCCTCTCTCCTGTCCCCTCCTCTCTCCTGTCCCCTCCTCTCTCCTGTTCCCTCCTCTCTCCTGTTCCCTCCTCTCTCCTGTTCCCTCCTCTCTCCTGTTCCCTCCTCTCTCCTGTTCCTTCTCTCCTGTTCTCTCCTCTCCTGTCCCCTCCTCTCTTCTGTTCCCTCTCTCTCTGTTCCCTCCTCTCTCCTGTCCCCTCCTCTCTTCTGTTCCCTCTCTCTCTGTTCCCTCCTCTCTCTCCTGTCCCCTCCTCTCTCCTGTTCCCTCCTCTCTCCTGTTCCCTCCTCTCTCCTGTCCCCTCCTCTCTCCTGTCCCCTCCTCTCTTCTGTTCCCTCTCTCTCTGTTCCCTCCTCTCTCCTGTCCCCTCCTCTCTTCTGTTCCCTCTCTCTCTGTTCCCTCCTCTCTCCTGTGCCCCTTTCTTGCATGTCACAATTAAGATGCAAAGGTAAGCTAATGAGTAGTTTCTAGATTAGCATGAGACAAAGAGTCCATGGGGAGAGGAAACAGCGAACCAGTGAGTTCAGGGAAAAAAGAAACACAGGGAGCCATCGTGTGTCTTAGAGTTTATGAAATGCTTTCAAGTCTGTCATCTCAGGCCAGCCATCCTGTGATGCAGTGAGGTGACTGCTTGTTTGCTCCTTCAGTCCTGTCTTATCTTACTCTGAAAAGATGTTAATACAGTCGCTAAACACTATAGATAGCCAATTTTGTTGAAGGAAAGTGGAAATACAGTTGAAGGATTAAGCTGAAGCCTCTGGGGAGCCCTAGAACACTTGTTGTGAGGCCCTGTCTACTTGCTGGGGTATTAGACTCATTTTCTAGATGGTGGGTTTGACATTTAATTTTGTTGTTGTTGTTTTGTTTTGTTTTGTTTTGTTTTATTTTTTGTTTTTCAAGACAAGGTTTCTCTGTAGCTTTGAAGCCTGTCCTGGAACTTGCTCTGTAGACGAGGCTGGCCTCAAATTCACGGAGATCTGCCTGCCTCTGCCTCCCGAGTGCTGGGATTAAAGGCATGTGCCACCACGGTCCAGTGACATATAATTTTTTTTAAAAAAAAATTTAACCCAAGGTCACCATAACTCTAGCCCTAATTTTAGGAAGACTCTTGACTCCAGGATCACTAGCATTTCCTTTTTTTTTTATGCTGCCTCAAAAGGTAGAGAGCTTGGAGCTGAAGAGAAGTCTCAGAGGTTAAGAGTACTGTCTACTCTTCCAGAAGATCTGGCTTCGGTTCCCAGCACTCATATGGCAGCTGTCAACTGGCTGTACCTCCAATTCCAGGGGATCCTTCTGGCCCTCAAGGGGTACCAGGCACAAAAGTGGTGCATAGACATACATCCTGGCAAATTCCCATACACATTATTTTTTAAGGAGAGAAGGCTTGATAACCCCCATTGTTTCTTTTATGTCTTTTTTTCTTTGCCCTTTATTCTTTTGCCAGAAATAGTGTCCATAAACATTCTGAAACATACTTCAGTGGCCCTCAACCATCAGTCTTCACCACTATTTAATCTGAGAAGATTCAGTTGGAATGAGTGATATGGGAATGTGAATATACTGAGTGATAGCAAAGCAAGAATAAGGATAAAGATCACTGATCTGTTAAGAACAAAGCATCTTCTCCTTTAAGCAATAGATAGTAAAGTAACATAGTATAGTCAATTTTAGAATTGAAGAGAACTAAGTTTTAGCCCATTTTGATGACTTTAATACTTACTGAACCTAGCACTGTTATGTGACCTCTCTGATCTTGTTCAACCCCAACCTAGAGCTAGAACACCCACACCAGAGTATTGTAAAGAAAGGGCCAAGGGTTGGGGGCTCAGTGGTGGAGTGCTTGGTGGAAGGCCTTGTGTTTGGTCCTCTGCTCTGGGAAAAAAAAGAAAGGCCAGTGAAGTGACTCACATAAAGACACCTGCCACCAAGCCGGATGACCTGAGTTTGATCCCCAGGCTCCACATGGTGGGAGGAGAGAACCAACTCCTGCAAGTTGCCTGTGGCCTCTACCTGTATGCTGTGATATGCTCACACACACAACACAAAAATAAATAAAGAGAAAGGTGATTTTAAAAACGAATTCTAAAGAGGCATGAAAGAATCTAGTTATTAGTAAGTGACCGATAGATGTTGGTCCACTTCCCTTATTCCACATGTGGATATCATTTGCAGCCTACAGAGTGCTTTTGATATATTTATATAATTTTTTGAGATAAGCACCAGGAAAAGGGCTGTGGTATGTTAAGTGATTTGTTTAAAGTCATGTAATAGTCATTCAGTAACTGCTATGTGGGAAGACACTGTCCTGCGTAAGCTATATGCAGTATCCTCAGTTCCCCCACACAGATGTTAAGATGCCTATTTTATAGATAGTTCCACCAAAACAGCTCATGACTTAGAACCAAGAAAAACCCACATGGATCTTCTAATTATAAGTCCTACATACTTTTTATTTAATGGTTGAACAAATAGTAATAATGAACCATTTCTCGACTTCGATAAGAAAATATTCAGAATTTGTACTGTCTTGACATATTAAATTCCATTTGTGTACACTTTATTCTCTTCCTATGAATCCTGAAGGGATGAGAGATAAATTGTAGAATGTAGTTAATGTGTTTCTGTTTGTCTTGGTTTCAAGTGTTTTTTTGGTACCTCAATATTCCAAGTATAGCTTAGGAATAAGCAGTTAGCTTCTGGGAGGTCAGGACCAACCCTGCAGTCATGCAGGAGCAGCCTTTTCTCTACGTCAGAGCTGAAAGAATGAAGTAATTAGGAGTTGTTGCATTTATAGTTGTTGTTTTAGGACCAGTGCTGGAGTTCTTGGCAAATATATTTACTAGTGCTTTTTTCTTTGTTTTTTTAATGAGACAGGGTCTTACTGTGTGGCTATGGCTGGCCTGGAATTTACTGTATAGTCCAGGCTGGCTTCCAACTCATAGAAGTCAATCACTCTGTCTCTACCTCCACAGTGCTGAGATTAAAGGTTTATGTTCCTGGTTGATACACTTACTAGTACTCTTAAAGGTATGTGTGTGTGTGTGTGTGTGTGTGTGTGTGTGTGTGTGTGTGTATAGAACAACCACAGATGTTGTTTCTCAGGCTCTGTCACTTTTTTTGTGTGTGTATGACCCAAGAGTCACTGTGTGGCACTTGCTAGGTTGACTAGATGGCAAACTCCAGGTATCTACCTGTCTCCACTTCCTCCATGCTGGGATTGCAAGTACATACCACCTTGCCTGACTTTTTACATAGATTCTGGGGATTGGACTCAGATCCTTGAGCTTGTAAGACAAACACTTTACCCACAAAACCATCCTTGCTAGCCAATGAAAGTTTTTTTTTTCTTACCACATACTTAATATACACTAAATATACAATATAATCCCCCTATAATATACTGTACCTGTCCTTCCTCTCTAAAGCTCTTGTTCTTTTGACGTTGGGCTCACTTCTCCTTAGATGGTATCGAAGTCAGCGCCTGATTTACTTCAATTTAAAGGTTTTCACCATATACCTTATGACCTACTTCCAAAAACCAAAATGGTGGAAGCTATCTGAATATGTTGTAATTGTTTCTGATTAGATATGGCCGTGCTGGTGTTGGAAGTCATCACCAAACTTGACCATCTTCCGGTTGGCAGAGTTCAGATCAATGGACTTGCCCAGCTTTCTCCAACCCATCAAATCAATGGATTCTTTACCATTGTTTCACCGGCATCTAAGAAACTTGGAGACCTTCAGGTAAAAATGTAATTCTTCACTGCCGTGTTATCCCTTTTCTCATTACTGGGGCCAAATTCCTGATAGGAAGCAACCTGAGGGTTTATTCTGATTCCCAGTTTGAGGGTACGGTCACTTATGGGAAAGGTTCGGCAGCAGGAGCTTGAGGCTGCTTGCTCACATTTGGGAAGATCAGAAGGCAAAGACAGGACAGGACCCTATAAACCTCAAGTCCACCTCATGCCTCACTTCTGTTAGCGAGGCTCCATCTCCTAAAGGTTCCACAACTTTCCAAAGCAGCCTCACCAGCTGGGGACCAAGTGTTCAAATACAGGAGCCTACAGGGCCATTTCCTGTCTGACCACCCAGTGACAGCTGCAAAGAATAGAGTCTGGGGGCAGAAGTCAAGTCTTCTAGATTGCGTAGGTCTGATTCCTGTGTCTCTGCAAAGTCCTACCTTGTGCCTTACTCTGCACTTGACTTTGTTTCCCCTTTCCTAAGTCCACCATCATCAGGAGGCTTTCACACGACCTGCTCTGTATTGAATTCACAGGAGCATTGACTGTGTCGTCACTGCCCTAGTACAGTGTCCAGAATTGTTTATTGATGGGGTCCCCATGCAGAGTCTAGACTAAAAGATGAGACTCTGTTTTCTTCCTTGGTTTCCCCCAGTTCCTAGTATAGTGCCAAGAAGCCGTTGTTGACTCCTGTACGTGCTGTCCTTAATATTGTCACTCGTTGACCCACTTTCATGTACCACTAATACAGAGATAAGACACGGCTCTCATATAGTTTTCTAGAACACTGTATGACACATACTGTACTGTAGGTATGAGACGGTGCTGTGAAGAACATAGGATTCCTTTCTGAGGGGACTCTGGGAGAGCTTCAGAGTAAACACTTAACATCACATTTTACAAATTCAAGCAATGAATGAATTCTCCCAGGAGCCCTCATGCTTCTTCCTGTAAGCAGCCTGAGGTGAACTGTGAAGATGGTTCGCAACTCTCTTGACCCAGAAAGCCCCCAAAAAACATGCAAATATCCGTGTTCACTTTAAGAACACTGAAACTGCCCAGACCATCAAGAGTATGCATGTCCAAAAAGCCACCAAGAATATGGAAGATGTCACTTTGAAAAAGTCCTGTGTGCTGTTCCCACATTATAATGCTAGAGTCGGTAGGTGCACCCAGGCCGTGTCCAGTGGGGCTGGACACGGGTCAGTGGCCCAAACGAGTACTGAATTTTTGCTGCACACCCTTAAGAATGGATAGAGTGATGTTGAACTTAGGAGTTTAGATGTGGACTCTCGTCACTGGACAAAGTGCACAAAGCTCCTGAGATGTTCCATTGAATTGACAGAGCTCATGGCTCGATTAACCCATACGTGAGCTCACTGCCACAGTGAGATGATCCTCACTGAAAAAGAACAAATTGTTCCAAAGCTGGAAGAGGAGGTTCCTCAGAAGAAAAAGGTATCCCAGAAGAAACTTTTTTTCAAACTAAAACTTAGATAGAGCATGGGAATAAATTCAGCATGAAATAAATGCAAATAAAAGTTTAAAGTTTTCAGTTGGTTTTACACCTTGCTAAATTTGCCCTAAAGTTAATACATAAAATGAAATAAATTGAAGAAGAAACCAAGCAAAAGTAGAGGTACAAGAATGACCACAGAGGCACACATGTCACTCTGTCAGCACAACAGAATAGCAACTCCGAAATGCCTGCAGTGAAGTGGAGGCGCTCAAGGACCTGTCACTGGATGTGTGTCACGTTCATTTAGAAAGCAGTGCCACCTTCCGTTGATGACTACGGTCAAGTGAGGCTTGTTTACTCGTGTGTTTCTGCTGCTGTAGGGTTTGCATCAGGCCTGCAAGATGCTGAACTTTGTTTCAAAAGCCATAAAGACAATCAGCTTCATTTACCTCAGTCTTACAGAAATACCCCCAAAAGAAGAGAATGCTCTGCATCCTTAGGGTTAGTTAGGGCAATGTCTTTTCAGTACTAGAGAAAGGAAAACAGTTTGTTCAACAGAAGTAATTGTAGTTTGATGATGACCAAAAAAATTAAGATGATACTACATGTACACATGTGATTTGATGCCTAGGGAAAAATAAGGAACAATAGTAGCAGTAGGAATATAGGATTCTATGTGGCCTTTTATGGTGGTGGTGTGTTATTTATGATCAAGATATAATTTGAAAATATGAAATCCACCCTTTTAAAGTGTACAGTTCAGTTTTTGTTTTCCAAGTATAGTCAGCAGATTATCCATGCTTTACTATTTTCTCATTCTAGGATATTTCTTTTATTCCAAAACCCAATGCTGTACTCAATATCAGCCACTATTCCATGATCTCCATCCCCAACCCCCGGCATATCATTCTACTTTCTGTCCTTATATATTTTCTACTCCTGACGTTTCAAATATATAGAATATTGTGTGCTCTTTTGAAACTGGCTTCTTTCATTTAGCATAATGTTTTTAAGATTTAAATATGGCATAGCATATCTTCCTTTTTGTGGGTAAAACATTCGATTTTTATAGATAGACCTCATTTGATCTGTTTTTCAGTTAGTGGACACTGGGTTTTTCAGCTTTCATGAACATCTCTGCTTAAGCCCTTTTGTGAACATGTGCTTTCATTTCCCTTGGGCACACACGTAGGAGTAGAATCGGTGGGTGATATGGCACTCTGTTTAACTTTTTGAGGAACTACCAGAGTTTTCCAAAGTAGCTATACTATTTTTTGACCATATTTAAATGTAATTTATGTAATGAGATTTGTATTTTTAACTTTAAAGGTCATTGGATTTGAAATGTTTTTAATGGAAGATTGAGAGAGAAGTCAGATTCTGAAAGATAAGGAGTTTGGAAATAAGGAGCAATTACAGTGAAGTAGAAGCAACAGTTAAAATTTCCCATTTTCCAGGGCTGGAAATATAGTTTAGTGGTTAAAAGTACTTGCTGATTTTCCAAAGGACCAGAATTCAGTTCCCAGCACGCATGTTGGGCAGCTCATAACTGCCTATAACTCTAGCTCCAGGGGATCCAACACCTCTGACATCTACAAGCACCTTCATTCACAATCACATAGCCACACACACAATTTTAAATTTTTATATATATATATAAAACTTTTTTAAGAAGTATTTTTAAAAATTCCTTCTTCCCAGATAAGCGACAGTGAAGGAGAGGTGTAGTATGATATAATGGAAACTGCACAGCTGGAGAGAGCTCAGCAAACTGCTTACTGTGCAAGCATGAGGACACCTGTAACCCCAGGACTGGGATGGAGAGTCAGGCAGATCCTGGCCAGTCTAGCTGAAATAGAGAGCACCAGGTTCAGGAACTGGCTCTCCCAAAGAATATGGATTTTTTTAAAAATGTGCTTGAGGAAGACATCCGTGGGTCAGTCTTATCCTCCACATTGCTGGCACACAGGCAAGGTGTGCTTGGACACACATGTACACACATGCTCAACACAAGCAACTAGATGTGGACAAAGAGAACTTGGTTACCAAAATAATTTTATGTTTACTAGCTATCATTTATAGTTGCTGAGCTTCAGTGCTCCATTTGTAAATGGCTCTAAAGCACTGTTGCCAGCATTAAATGAGAAGAAGCTACAGAAACACTGTGTTGGGCTAGCCTGCAGTAGCAGCACAGCAAACCACATGTATTCGAGAGGAGCCAAGCACAGTGAGTAACAGGATTGAGAAATTTAGATAAGGCAGAAAATGACCAGCATAATGCCCAGTGGTTCCCATTTAGTGTTTGAGCTACAAAGGCTTCTTATATCTTTAAATGTAAAAGAAAAATATGGAATTTAGCCTAAAATATTGTAGGGGACCTAGTGCGTTCAAAGAAGAAAGCAATAGGAGATAGAAAATAAGATCATTGAGCCAGTAAGATTCTGAAGAGAATTTGATGGGGATAGTCTTATCATGGGCACGTGCAACATTACCACTGGCTATACTTACATATGTAAGTAGTGTTTGCTACACACAAATCCAGGTGCCTTTGGTGGGAGTCCTTTAAAAATTTACCATTCTCAGTAGGCTTTGGTTCTCTCTCGCTTATCTGTTTATATGACTTCTAGTTATAGAACTGCCTTTATGTTTCAGTTTTTAAAAATCTCCTTTAAACTTCTAAAATTCCTCTATTTATTCCATTTTTATCATGCATCTTCTCTACAGAATGGCTATAGTTTGTTTCATAATGGTATTGACATAATGGTTTTGACATCACATTTTGTTCATATATTACCCATTAGAAACATTTTCTTTTCCATAATGAAGGATACCTGTTCCCATTCATTTTAAATGTCCTAAGTCTCTTTTTTCTTCCTTCATGGACACAGAAGTATTCCACTTTCTTTGCATTCACTCCCAAACAAGGTGGAAGGCAAAGACCAGACCCAACATTGTCCTCTGACTTCAATGTAACACCATGCACACCCATGCCTGCTCTCACACATGCACACAAAGATTGTTTAAGATGTCATTATGAAAACCATGAGTATATACTCATTTGAAAAAGAAACATTCCACTTTCCTCTTATCTCTACTATAAGAAAGACAGCAGATTACAGAACCCACAGACACTAAAGGAATGTCACAAGTAACCCTGCATGTTGAAATTTGATCACTTAAATGAAATGGCCTGATTCTTCCCAAACTGAACTATGAGAACTCCCTGAAGTATAAGACGAAATAGCCTGAATAGACCTGGGACTGTTTGTAAAAACTGAATTTGTAGTTTCAGATCTGCCCAAAAAAATAATCAAATCTCTAGGCCTGGATCACTTTATTAGCAAATTCTTCCAAACATTTAAGGGAAGAAAAAAAATACCACCAATCTTACTGTCTTTTGCAGAAACATTGAAAAGAAAAAAACACTATTCTGAGGCATGTCATACTTTGATGCCAAAACTAGAGAAGAAAAATATAAGAAAACTACAGAGCAGTATCCCTCATGAACCTAGACCTCAAAATCCCCAAGAAAATACCAGCAAACTGGGGCCAGCACTCCAGAAAGGATAGTCCTGTTCCCCAAGAGCTTACCTCAGGAATGCAAAGCTGCTTCAGTATTTACAGAGTAATTAGGGTGATAAGACACCAGTCATGGTGTGCTAGCCACTAAGAAACAGAAACACTTGCAGCACCACAGTAGAATACTCTCCAAAGCTTATACACTAAATGATGGCATTTATAGGAGAGTCTTAAGAACCATGATGAGTAGATGGTAGAGGTTCACAGTAAGGAGGGCATAACTACAAAAGGATAACACAAGGCAATTATTGGGATACTAGAACTGTTCCCTTTCTTGATTATGGCAGTTACAGTTACATGTTCATATATATAGGAAAAAGTCACGAAATTACAGTTATAAAATTGTTGTTTTACTATAAGGAAATTAAAAAAAAATAACTGCTGTGGGATGTCTTTCTGTATGCTGTGAATATGTGTGGCTCCTATTGTATAATAAATAAAGCTATTTTGGCCTGTGGCAAGAAAGCTTACAGCCAGGTGGGAAGTCCCAGCAGAGGTACAGAGAGAAGAAGGGTAGAGTCAGGAGAGACTCAAGCCCACTGCCAAAGGAGATATAAGATGCCAGCAGACCGGTAATGCCATGACCATGTAGCAACATATAGATTAATAGGAATGGGTTAATTTAAGATGAAAGAGCTAGCTAGCCAGAAGCTCGAGCCATAGGCCATACAGTTTATAATTAATTAAGCCTCTGAGTGGCTGCAGGACCAAAGAAACTTAACATTACATTTGGCACCCAACATGGGGCGCCAAAATGTAGCCAGAAGTTTCTCTGGTCCTGCCCAGCCTACGTGTGGGAGAGATTCATCCCAACCATGGGGCTGGGCAGGACTGGAGAAACTTCTGGCTACA